>NC_074681.1:4236943-4494443 GCF_029448725.1 Salvelinus fontinalis | reverse complement strand
TATTAATACACACTTATACATGTGTGAAATATTACAAATATAAGCACTCTCACACCTATAGGACCCCTATAAACATGCACCTTTAAGTGGTGTGAGTCTCTAACAGTGTGCAAGGCTCAGGTGTTGCTGTCTTGGTTCCTTCCTGCGTGTTAAATGGCACCCTATTCCCTACATAGTGCTCTAATTTGGACTAGAACCCTACGGGTTTCCCTATAGGCCCTGGTTTAAAGTATTGCACTATGTAGGGAATAGGGTGCCATTTGGGATGCAAAGAACCTCTGTCTCATTTCCCTGGTGGTGCTGACAGCTAGATTAATGTACTAATTCACAATTCTGCCTCCTCAGCAAGGACTGTGCTTATTCTCTCTCTCTCTCTCTCTCTCTCTCTCTCTCTCTCTCTCTCTCTCTCTCTCTCTCTCTCTCTCTCTCTCTCTCTCTCTCTCTCTCTCTCTCTCTCTCTCTCTCTCTCTCTCTCTCTCTCTCTCTCTCTCTCTCTCTCTCTCTCTCTCTCTCTCTCTCTCTCTCTCTCTCCCTCCTCACTGGCCTCTGCCATGCCGTGTTCTTCCGTTGTCTCTTCTCTCTGACGGATGCTGTCAGCCTGGGACACCCCTTTCTCCTCCCCTGTCCTGTCCTGGCTCTTGATTGGCTGTGGCTGCTTCCCAAATGTCCTCGATGGGGAGTCCTATGGGCCCTGGTCAATAGTAGTGCACTACATAGTGAATAGGCTGCCATTTGGGAAGCACATTGGTTTATTATCAGGGCGTCGTGAAGTGGTGTCACTCACTTCACTACAATCCTCTCGTTTGTTCTGTATCTCAGACTCTCTGTTCTTGATGCTTCTATGTGTTTGACTGTCAGTCAACGTCACAGAGGGTTTGATAAAGCGCTGGAACCAAAGCCATGCAAAGTTAAAGATGTGTTTTAGTGAGCTATAGTCTTCTAGAGGTAGAGTTTGAGGATCAGCCCTATACACTAAGCCCTCAACCTGGTAGATTATGTCTGTGTCCCAAATGGCACCCTATTCCCTGTGTCGTGCACTACTTTTGACCAGGGCGGCAGAGGGTGCTGGTCAAAAGTAGTGCGCTACACAGGGAATAGGGTGCCATTTGAGACGCAGATAACATTAAACCTCGCCCACATCAGAAAGAAAACGGTTCACGTTACACTTTAATGTTCTATTCTGATGATGGTTTAAGTGCTTCTTTTATTTTACACGGCTTTGATTTTAGTTTCCCAAGGTTTCATCTATTAGACTCACTGTTAACTCTCTCTCTCTCTCTGTCACTCTTTCTCCCTGTCTCTCTCTGTCCATCTCTCTCACTCTATTTCTCTCTGTCCATCTCTGTCCATCTCTCTCACTCTATTTCTCTCTGTCCATCTCTCTCACTCTATTTCTCTCTGTCCATCTCTGTCCATCTCTCTCACTCTATTTCTCTCTGTCCATCTCTCTCACTCTATTTCTCTCTGTCCATCTCTCTCACTATATTTCTCTCTGTCCATCTCTCGCACTATATTTCTCTCTGTCCATCTCTCTCTGTCCATCTCTCTCACTCTATTTCTCTCCAACTCTCTCTCTGTCCATCTCTCTCACTCTCTATTTCTCTCTGTCCATCTCTCTCACTCTATTTCTCTCTGTCTCTCTTTCTCTCTCTCTCCCCCTTGTTCTCTCTCTCTTTCTCCATCTGTCTCTCTCTCTCTCCCTCTCCCTCTCTCTCTCTCTCTCTCTCTCTCTCACCATCAATCTCCGTCTCTCTTTCTCTCTCCCTCTCTCTTCCCCTTGTTCTCTACCCCCCCCCCTCTCTCTCTCTCCACCTCCCTCTCTCTTTCAGACCCCACTGCCATGTCGACCTCTTCAGGAGTGGACCATGCTGTGATTGGAGGAGTGGTTGCGGTCATTGTCTTTATCCTGCTTTGTCTGCTTATCGTCCTGGGCAGATACCTCATCAGACACAAAGGTAACATATCTTACAAACACACACACGCACACACACGCACGCATGCACACACACGCACGCACGCACGCACGCACGCACACACACACGCACATAAACACGCACACACATACGCACATACACACGCACACACACGCACACGCACACGCACATACACACACACACTTTTCTTTTTGACTAACATTGCCCCTCGTCACATGACACGGAGAACAAGAGGTGGAATATTAGCACAAGACATTTGGATTCCAGGCTATAGTTCTTATTTCTCCTTTTCCTATCTACTCCTATTCCCAACCCAGTGTTATCATCACAAGGATCCTCACTCCTACATCACTTCAAATCAAATTGTATTGGTCGTATACACATATTTAGCAGATGTTATTGCGGCTGTCGGGAAATGTTTGTTTTTTCAGCAGTGCAGTAATATCTAACAATACACAACAATACACATGAATCTAAAAAGTAAAAGAGTGGAATTAAGAAATATGGAAATATTAGGACGAGCAATGTCGGAGTTCGGAGTATATGTATGTATGTACAGTGCTTTGGGAAAGTATTCAGACCCCTCGACTTTTTCCACATTTTGTTACGTTACAGCCTTATTCTAAACTGTATTAAATTGTTCCCCCCCCATTAATCTACACACAATACCCCATAAAGACAAAGCAAAAACAGGTTTTTAGACATTTTTTGCAAATGTATAAAAACTAAAACATTTAAATATCACATTTACATAAGTATTCAGACGCTTCACTCAGTAGTTTGTTGAAGCACCTTTGGCAGAGATTACAGCCTCGAGTCTTCTTGGGTATGACGCTACAACCTTGGCACACCTGTATTTGGGAGGTTTCTCCCATTCTTCTCTGCAGATCCTCTCAAGTTCTGTCAGGTTGGATGGGGAGCGTCGCTGCACAGCTATTTTCAGGTCTCCCCAGAGATGTTCGATCAGGTTCAAGTCCATGCTTTTGCTGGGCCACTCAAGGACATCCAGAGACGACCCGAAGCCAGTCCTGCATTGTCTTGGCTGTGTGCTTAGGGTTGTTGTCCTGTTGGAAGGTGAACCTTCACCCCAGTCTGTGGTCCTGAGCGCTCTGGAGCAGGTTTTCATCAAGGATCTCTCTGTACTTTGCTCCATTCATCTTTAACTCAATCTTGACTAGTCTCCTAGTCCCCACCACCATGTTTCACCGTAGAGATGGTGCAAGGTTTCCTCCAGATGTTACGCTTGGCATTCAGGCCAAAGAGTTAAATCTTGGTTTCAGAGAATCTTGTTTCTCATGGTCTGAAAATCTTAAGGTGCCTTTTGTCAAACTCCAAGCGGGCTGTCATGTGTCTTTTACTGAGGAGTGCCTTCCGTCTGGCCACTCAACCATAAAGGCCTGATTGGGGGAGTGCTGCAAAGATGGTTGTCCTTCTGGAAGTTTCTTTCATCTCCTCAGAGGAACTCTAGAGCTCTTTCAGAGTGACCATCAGGTTTTTGGCCACCTCTCTGACCAAGGCCCTTCTCCCCCGATTGCTCAGTTTGGCCGGGCAGCCAGCTCTATGAAGAGTCTTGGTGGTTCCAAACTTCTTCCATTTAAGAATGATGGAGGCAACTGTGTTCTTGGGGATCTTCAATACTGCATAAATGTTTTGGTACCTTTCCCCAGATCTGTGCATCGACACAATCCTGTCTCGGAGCTCTACGGACAATTCCTTCGACCTCATGGCTTGGTTTTTGCTCCGATATGCACTGTCAACTGTGGGACCTTATGTAGACAGGTGTGTGCCTTTCCAAATCATGTCCAATCAATTTAATTTACCACAGGTGGACTCAAATCAAGTTGTAGAAACATCTCCACGAGGATCAAAATGGAAACAGGATGCTCAAAGCAAAGGGTCTGAATACTTATGTAAATAAGGTATTTCAGTGTTTGAATATTTAATACATTTGCTAAAAAAACGTGTTTTGCTTGGGCATTATGGGGTGTTGTGTGTAGATAGCTGAGGATTTTCTAAATGTCATCCATTTTAGAATAAGGTTGTAATGTAACAAAATGTGGAAAAAGTCAAAGGGTCTGAATAGTTTCCGAAGACACTGTATGTATGTGATGGGATGTATATACATTAAGGACAGCATGTGGGTAGAATATAAAGTATATCTGAAGAATATGTGGATAGAACATGTAGGAAATCTGAAGAATACTTGGATAGAATATAAAGTATATCAGAAGAATACGTGGATAGAACATGTAGTAAATCTGAAGAATACTTGGATAGAACATGTAGTATATCAGAAGAATACGTGGATAGAATATGTAGTAAATCTGAAGAATACTTGGATAGAACATGTAGTATATCAGAAGAATACTTGGATAGAACATGTAGTATATCAGAAGAATACTTGGATAGAACATGTAGTAAATCTGAAGAATACTTGGATAGAACATGTAGTATATCAGAAGAATACGTGGATAGAATAGTATATATATATACAGCAATATTTGAATAGGATGACCTTGACTAGAATACAGTATATACATATGACATAAGTAGAAAAGTATGTAAACATTATTAAAGTGACCAGTGTTCCATTATTACAATGACCAGTGTTCCATTATCAAAATGACCAGTGTTCCATTATCAAAATGACCAGTGTTCCATTATTACAATGACCAGTGTTCCATTATCAAAATGACCAGTGTTCCATGTCAATGTACAGTTGAAGACTTAAGATTACATACACTTACATTGGAGTCATTAAAACTCATTTTTCAACCACTCCACAAATTTCTTGTTAAACAAACTATAGTTTTGGCAAGTCGGTTAGGACATCCACTTTTTGCATGACACAAGTAATTTTTCCAACAATTGTATACAGAAAGATTATTTCACATATAATTCACTGTATCACAATTCCAGTGGGTCAGAAGTTTACATACACTAAGTTGACTGTGCCTTTAAACAGCTTGGAAAATTCTACCACGCTACTGCTACTCTCTGTTCATCATATATGCATAGTCACGTTAACCATATCTACATGTACATACTACCTCAATCAGCCCGACTAACCGGTATTTGTATGTAGCCTCGCTACTTTTATAGCCTCACTTCTTTTTTTCACTGTCTGTTTACTGTTGTTTTATTTCTTTACCTACCTATTGTTCACTTAACACCTTTTTTGCACTATTGGTTAGAGTCTGTAAGTAAGCATTTCACTGTAAGGTCTACACCTGTTGGTTAGAGTCTGTAAGTAAGCATTTCACTGTAAGGTCTACACCTGTTGTATTCGGCATTTCACTGTAAGGTCTACACCTGTTGTATTTGGTGTACGTGACAAATAAACTTTGATTTGTTTGATCTTTGCTTGACATCATGGGAAAATCAAAAGAAATTATCCAAGACCTCAGAAATATTTTTGTAGACCTCTACAAATCTGGTTCATTCTTGGGAGCAATTTCCAAATGCCTAAAGGTACCACATTTATCTGTACAAACAATAGTACGCAAGTATAAATACCATGGGACCATGCAGCCATCATACCACTCAGGAAGGAGACGCGTTCTGTCTCCTAGAGATGAACATACCTTGGTGCGAAAAGTGCAAATCAATCCCAGAACAACAGCAAAGGACCTTGTGAAGATGCTGAAGGAAACAGGTACAAAAGTATCTATATCCACAGTAAAACGAGTCCTATATCGACTTAACATGAAAGTTCACTCAGCAAGAAAGAAGCCACTGCTCCAAAACCGCCATAAAAAAGCCAGACTACGGTTTGCAAGTGCACATGGGGACAAAGATCGTAGTTTTTGGAGAAATGTCCTCTGGTCTGATGAAACAAAAATATAACTGTTTGGCCATAATGACCATCGTTATGTTTGGAGGAAAAAGGGGGAGGCTTGCAAGCCGAAGAACACCATCCCAACCGTGAACCACGGGGGTGGCAGCATCGTGTTGTTGGGGGTGCTTTGTTGCAGGAGGGACTGGTGCACTTCACAGAAAAGATGGCATCATGAGGGAGGAAAATTATGTGGATATATTGAAACATCTCAAAACATCAGTCAGGAAATTAAAGCTTGGTCGCAAATGGGTCTTCCAAATGGACAATGACCCCAAGCATACTTCCAAAGTTGTGGCAAAATGGCTTAAGGACAACAAGGTATTGGAGTGGCCATCAAGGTATTGGAGTGGCCATCACAAAGCCCTGACCTCAATTCTACAGAAAATCATTTACATTACATTTAAGTCATTTAGCAGACGCTCTTATCCAGAGCGACTTACAAATTGGTGCGTTCACCTTATGACATCCAGTGGAACAGCCACTTTACAAACAGTGCATCTAAATCTTTTAAGGGGGGGGGGGGGGGGGGGGTCAGAAGGATTACTTTATCCTATCCTAGGTATTCCTTAAAGAGGTGGGGTTTCAGGTGTCTCCGGAAGGTGGTGATTGACTCCGCTGTCCTGGCGTCGTGAGGGAGTTTGTTCCACCATTGGGGGGCCAGAGCAGCGAACAGTTTTGACTGGGCTGAGCGGGAACTGTACTTCCTCAGTGGTAGGGAGGCGAGCAGCCCAGAGGTGGATGAACGCAGTGGGCAGAACTGAAAAAGCGTGTACGAGCAAGGAGGCCTACAAACCTGACTCAGTTACACCAGCTCTGTCAGAAGGAAAGGGACAAAATTCACCCAACTTATTGTGGGGAGCTTTTGGAAGGCTACCCGAAATGTTTGACACAAGTTAAACAATTTAAGGACAATGCTACCAACTACTAATTGAGTGTATGTAAACTTCTGACCCACTGGGAATGTGATGAAAGAAATAAAAGCTGAAATAAATCATTTCACATTCTTAAAATAAAGTGGTGATCCTAACTGACCTAAGACAGGGAATTTTTACGAGGATTAATTGTGAAAAACTTAGTTTAAATGTATTTGGCTAAGGTCTATGTAAACTTCCGACTTCAACTGTACATCAGGCAGCACTTCACTGTCTTCTCCTGTTCTACCCTCTGACCTACCGACTGTCTGTGTCTACAGGGACATATCACACACACACTCTGACCCGCTGTCTGTCTGTGTCTACAGGGACATATCACACACACACTCTGACCCGCTGTCTGTCTGTGTCTACAGGGACATATCACACACACACTCTGACCCGCTGTCTGTCTGTGTCTACAGGGACATATCACACACACACTCTGACCCGCTGTCTGTCTGTGTCTACAGGGACGTATCTTACCCACGAGGCCAAGGGCTGCGACGACGCTCTCGATGCCGACACGGCTATCATCAACGCCGAGGGCGGCCATTCCGGAGCTGAGGACAAGAAGGAGTACTTCATCTAGGGAAGGTGGCCGCGGTGGCCTGACACGTCGAGGAGGTGGAAGATGAGCGCTTCCATTTGTCTTCACATCAGCCAGAGGGGGAGGAGTAGGGGGCAGGCAGACAGACAGACAGACAGACAGACAGACAGACAGACAGACAGACAGACAGACAGACAGACAGACAGACAGACAGAGATTTGGAAATGGTGAAATGGAAGGAAATAAGAAGAAGTGAGACTGACAGGAAAAACTGACTGACAGACAGACAGACAGACAGACAGACAGACAGACAGACAGACAGAGATTTGGAAATGGTGAAATGGAAGGAAATAAGAAGTGAGACTGACAGGAAAAACTGAAAAGCTTGTATTGAAAACAGGGAAGTGAGATTTTTGCACTTACATACATGTACCTTTCCATATATGACTTCTGCATGTCCACTGACACACTCACATACACATCACTCGTCACCAGCACACACACACACACACACACACACACACACACACACACACACACACACACACACACACACACACACACACACACACACACACACACACACACACACACACACACACACACACACACACACACAAACAGACAAACACACACACACTACGCCACGCGTCACTGACACACCCACATACACATCACTCGTCACCGGCACACACACACACAAACAGACACACACACTCAAACGTTACTGACACACACACATTTTGAATCACACATGAACAGACAAACAGACATATGTACATATAACCGGATCATGGTAAGGCATGCTCGATTTTCTTGATTTAAAGCTAGAATCCTTAATTGAAACAATAACAAAGCGTACTCCCCGCCCCTGTTTCGATAAAAAGCTAAGGGAGGGTCTGGAGAAAGGTAAACCACTCTCAAATTCATAGACAAAGCTGTGGCTGCAAGGACTGACCATCATGATAACAACAGTATAGTTGTAACCATGTTTTGAGGCTATACAGTGTTTGTTTACATTTCCGTTGTTGACAAACATTGGAGTAAATAAACAATACGAACAAGCTTATATGTTGGGTTCTGACGGGGTACGACAGGTGAACTAAACTCACGAGACATTTAGAAGTCATTCTTCTAGAATCAATGGGTACATATCATTAACAAGTCCAACAATGTATGTAGCAAATAAGGATTTTATCTTTAATAGAATAATAATATGTTCCAGTCGCATTCAGTGACACAAATGCAAAATTGTAATCCACATATTTTTGCTAAATTGTACTCCACATTCCAGCATGTCATGCTGAAATACAGTTTCAGATCCCAATGCACTGTCCCCTCACATTATACCACTTCACTTCCCCTCGCTTTCATTCTCTCTGTTCTGTAATACTTCACACACTATAGACCAGAACACACTCTGTTTGACTCTCTTCTATCAACAACAACTGCTGTACAAATGAACCTCTCTCTCTCTCTGTCACACACACACACACACACACACACACACACACACACACACACACACACACACACACACACACACACACACACACACACACACACACACACACACACACACACACACACACACAAATACAACCCCTATGCCCTATATAGTGCAAAGGTAGTGTGTGTGTGTGTGTGTGTGTGTGTGTGTGTGTGTCATATGGACCATGCTCTAAAGTAGTGCACTATGTAGGGAATAGGGTGCCATTTGAAATGAAGACTTTTAGTAACATGAAGGCAACCAAATTACACATTACAATACAGTACATTACAATACAGTACATTACAATACGTTACAATACAATACATTACAATACATTACAATACAATACATTACAATACGTTACAATACAATACATTATATTACATTACAAGCCAATACATTACAATACATTACAAGACAATACAATACATTACAATACAATATACCACAATACAATATATTACAATACAATATACTACATTACAATATATTACAATAAAATATAATACATTACATTACAATACATCACAATACAATACATTACATTACAATACATTACAATACACTAGAATACATTACAATACAACTCACTAGAGTTCACCACAGTACCATACAACACAACCATGCAAAAACAGCATCCCTGTGCGATCACAGTGCGGGATCTCAATATAAATATATAAATATATATAAATATATAATTATATAGCATTCTTTTTACTCAGATAACAGAAAATGTTTGTGCTGTAAATACACTATCATTTCCCCTCTCTCTCTTTGTCACTCTCTCTCTCTCTCTTTTCTCTCTCTCTCTCTCCCTCTCTCTCTGTCGCTCTTTCTCTCTCTCCCTCTTTCTTTTTTCTCTCCATCTCTCTTTCTCCCCTCCCTCTCTCCCCCTATATCCCTATTGGTGTGCTACTAACTCCAGTACAGTATAGAATCTAAATCAGAATCTAGAAACCTGCCTGTTTTTACTACATTTAAATGCTGAGTGTAAAATATCAATATAAACAATTATGTTACAATGAAAGCATAATATTGGTTTGAATTCTGTTTTGATCCTCTGTTTAGATTAATTTGTTCTGATGTTTACTTACTGTCAGTGTTAACAGTTTACAGTGTATGTTGGTCAGTACAGGAGTTCCTATTGTTACGATTGAATTATCATTATTTTCTCTGGCTTTATTTTGTTTATCACTGAGTGGTACTATAGTAAGTCTGATGAATAGAATTATACCACATCCCTTCCATCCTGCTGCCTGCCTTCCCCGGAATGCTCTCTCTGGCCAACCACAGGCCAGTAAACTAATTCTCCAATGACATCACTTACTGTAAAATTGCTAATATAGTCACTGCACCTTTAGAAATGACATCATTCTCTGAAATCTAATAAAAGAGGCATGACTGCTTGGCTAGCAGCAGTTAACCAGGGTACAGCTCAGAGAGCAGACCACTCTCTCTTTCTGCTTCAGGCATACATACTGACACTGAACGTCATCTCTCTCTCTCAGTGTCTTCTCCCCTCTTTCTCTACCCCTCCGTCTGTCCCTTTGCCCCATCTCACCCTCCCTCCCTCCCTCCCTCCCTCCCTCCCTCCCTCCCTCCCTCGCTCCCTCCCTCCATCTCTGTGACCTTTCTCTTCCGCCTCCTTACCCGTCTCCCTCACACTCAGCAAGACAACACATTTAGATAACGTTATAGCTAGCTAGAGCATTACTAGATTTGCTCACACATTGAGCTAATGTCCGACGTGGCCGGTCAGCACACTAGCCCAGCGTTTGGACTGAAGACTGTGGGTCCGTTGCTTCTGCTGTAGCATTGTCGTATCAGGGATATGCGTGGAATGATCAGGGATTGCTTCTATCTCATCCTCCATTGCCATTTTGCCACCTGGCTGTTGTGAATGGGAATAGCCATAGAAATAGGTAGAGAGCCCACCTCCTATCTATACCATGGCTCCTTCTGTGATAGCATGGGCAGTGCCATTGCCACTCTATCCAACTATGTGGGATCTCTATGGGGAAAAGCCAGTCTAGTGACTTTTGTGGAGGGAGGGAGAGAGAGAGAGAGAGAGAGAGAGAGAGAGCGAGAGAGAGAGAGAGAGAGAGAGAGAGAGAGAGAGAGAGAGAGTGGAATGGCATCAAACACATGGAAACCATGTGTTTGGTGTATGTGATACCGTTCAACTGATTCCACTCCAGCCATTCCCACGAGCCTGTCCTCCCCAATTAAGATGCCATCAACTTCCTGTGGTCTGTCACAAAAGTCAGTTACAATGCATTCATATGGCTCGCTCACTTGTTTCAGGGAGGAGTTTCCATTTCCTAGGTAATCCCAATCTTGACCTTTCAACTGATGAGTTGGAACCAGGAACGTGTGTCTGCTCCACAGATCCTGACCCAGTGATAAAAAGTGGTTGAAAATACATATTTTCAAGCACTCTTCTTCACTGGGGAGGATGTCGTACTCACTGTAAGTTTCCAACTGGTCCTGTATTTACTTCTATCTATCTATGACCCTGTCCGAGCTGTATCAATTGTGTGATCGTATGAAAAGGCTGCATGAGATAAAGAAGGTGGATTATACTATAGCTTTGACCAACCATGAGAACTGTTGTTGATTAGCCCCTATATGAGACATCCAACTGACTGATGGAGGTGTTTGATGGTTTGCCCAATTAGAATAATTTTAGTTCTATGGGCTTGTCCTACTCTCTAGTCTGCAGAAATGTATTATATTTTAGAACACAACGCGCAAACACTCGTTGCATCTGTGTGCAGTTACAGCTTTCTGCCACCGGATGTCAGTGACGAGCCGCTCTGTTTTACTTGCTTTGGACGACACTGGTCATGTCTGAACACTCATACTAGTGTACATACTTAAACTCCGTAATATGTACTTATCGTCGCATACCAGTGATAGAAAAAGTACTTAATTGTCATACTTGAGTAAAAGTAAAGGTACCTTAATAGAAAATGTGAAAGTCACTCAGTAAAATACTACTTTAGTAAAAGTCTAAAAGTATTTGGTTTTAAATATACTTAAGAACCAAAAGTAAATGTAATTGCTAAAATATAGTGAGTATGAAAAGTAAAAGTATAAATCATTTCAAATTCCTTACATTAAGCAAACCAGACGGCACCATTTTATTTATTTCTTTACAGATAGTCAGGGGCACACTGGCTGAGTGTAGGTGGATTTCTCCAAATTCAACAGACATGCACGACATTAACCAACCTGATAATAGCTCATTTACAATTTGATTAAATTCTCTAAACTCTGAATAGAATAGGAATGGAGTCAGGCTGGTTATAGACAGACTATCACATTCGACATAATCTTGTATAGCCCATCTGTCCTATTTAAACAGGACCGAAGACAGAAGCATATAATTTCTCCAATTTCAACATATTTCTAGTGAAACCAAAGTGCTGTAACATATATAAATTATATCAGAGCAGAGCAGCCTAGTACACACACCAATACTTTTAAAATGTTCAAATCAAAAAGGCTACTGCACAGAAACAGGTGGACAAAATTCAGAACCGCTGAACAGCAACATAATAAACTAAAGCAGTGATCATTAGAAACGAGATCAGAATGACTGCTAAGGCTTGATCCGTAAATGAAATAATGAAATATGTAGCCTAGACTACAGAACTAAAACAATCACCATGGTAAAATCAAAAGGCCGGATTAACATAACATCAATAAACCCGGCATCTTCCCAATTAAGTAGCCTAGTTTTGTTGTTTGGCTACTTGAAGTGTACTAGGGCCTATCACTGGCAGCTCTCCTCTTCTAATGGATTGTGGAAAAGTGTGCATCGAATTCTACTAGATGAAGACCCAAAATGAGAAAAACATCCTGGTATTTAAACCATACTCGATTTTCAGACAAATGCACATAGGCTACTAAAAAATACATTTTCACATACTGAGAATGCCTCATGCGCGATTGCTTAGTTTCCCGCTATTTGTTGATGTAGGTAGGTAGCTCCTCCCCATATCTAATGGATCAGCTGTTTTCAAAACCGAAATGCGTATGACATCCAGGCACTTAAAGTATATTCGCTTTTCCAAATGTCGCATACGATTAAACTTAATTTTCCCCCGCATACTCAAATGGTCTACTATTTAGGACGTAAGTATGTTCAACAAGGCCTCATGTCTCTCCATCTCTACTCTCTCTCCTGTACCAGTAGTGGGAGGAACTCTCTCTCCTGTACCAGTAGTGGGAGGAACTCTCTCTCCTGTACCAGTAGTGGGAGGAACTCTCTCTCCTGTACCAGTAGTGGGGGGAACTCTCTCCTGTACCAGTAGTGGAGGGAACTCTCTCTCCTGTACCAGTAGTGGGAGGAACTCTCTCTCCTGTACCAGTAGTGGGAGGAACTCTCTCTCCTGTACCAGTAGTGGAGGGAACTCTCTCCTGTACCAGTAGTGGAGGGAACTCTCTCTCCTGTACCAGTAGTGGGAGGAACTCTCTCTCCTGTACCAGTAGTGGAGGGAACTCTCTCCTGTACCAGTAGTGGAGGGAACTCTCTCTCCTGTACCAGTAGTGGGAGGAACTCTCTCTCCTGTACCAGTAGTGGAGGGAACTCTCTCCTGTACCAGTAGTGGAGGGAACTCTCTCTCCTGTACCAGTAGTGGGAGGAACTTTCTCTCCTGTACCAGTAGTGGGGGTAACTCTCTCTCCTGTACCAGTAGTGGAGGGAACTCTCTCTCCTGTACCAGTAGTGGGAGGAACTCTCTCTCCTGTACCAGTAGTGGGAGGAACTCTCTCTCCTGTACCAGTAGTGGGAGGAACTCTCTCTCCTGTACCAGTAGTGGAGGGAACTCTCTCTCCTGTACCAGTAGTGGGAGGAACTCTCTCTCCTGTACCAGTAGTGGGAAGAACTCTCTCTCCTGTACCAGTAGTGGGAGGAACTCTCTCTCCTGTACCAGTAGTGGGAGGAACTCTCTCTCCTGTACCAGTAGTGGGAGGAACTCTCTCTCCTGTACCAGTAGTGGGAGGAACTCTCTCTCCTGTACCAGTAGTGGGAGGAACTCTCTCTCCTGTACCAGTAGTGGGAGGAACTCTCTCTCCTGTACCAGTAGTGGGAGGAACTCTCTCTCCTGTACCAGTAGTGGGGGGAACTCTCTCTCCTGTACCAGTAGTGGGGGGAACTCTCTCTCCTGTACCAGTAGTGGGAGGAACTCTCTCTCCTGTACCAGTAGTGGGAGGAACTCTCTCTCCTGTACCAGTAGTGGGAGGAACTCTCTCTCCTGTACCAGTAGTGGGAGGAACTCTCTCTCCTGTACCAGTAGTGGGAGGAACTCTCTCTCCTGTACCAGTAGTGGGAGGAACTCTCTCTCCTGTACCAGTAGTGGGAGGAACTCTCTCTCCTGTACCAGTAGTGGGAGGAACTCTCTCTCCTGTACCAGTAGTGGGAGGAACTCTCTCTCCTGTACCAGTAGTCGGAGGAACTCTCTCTCCTGTACCAGTAGTGGGAGGAACTCTCTCTCCTGTACCAGTAGTGGGGGGAACTCTCTCTCCTGTACCAGTAGTGGGAGGAACTCTCTCTCCTGTACCAGTAGTGGGAGGAACTCTCTCTCCTGTACCAGTAGTGGGAGGAACTCTCTCTCCTGTACCAGTAGTGGGAGGAACTCTCTCTCCTGTACCAGTAGTGAGGGGAACTCTCCCTCCTGTACCAGTAGTGGAGGGAACTCTCTCTCCTGTACCAGTAGTGGGGGGAACTCTCTCTCCTGTACCAGTAGTGGAGGGAACTCTCTCTCCTGTACCAGTAGTGGGAGGAACTCTCGCTCCTGTACCAGTAGTGGAGGGAACTCTCTCTCCTGTACCAGTAGTGGGAGGAACTCTCTCTCCTGTACCAGTAGTGGGGGGAACTCTCTCTCCTGTACCAGTAGTGGAGGGAACTCTCTCTGCTGTACCAGTAGTGGGAGGAACTCTCTCTCCTGTACCAGTAGTGGGAGGAACTCTCTCTCCTGTACCAGTAGTGAGGGGAACTCTCTCCTGTACCAGTAGTGAGGGGAAATCTCTCTCCTGTACCAGTAGTGAGGGGAACTCTCTCTCCTGTACCAGTAGTGGGGGGAACTCTCTCTCCTGTACCAGTAGTTGAGGGAACTCTCCCTCCTGTACCAGTAGTGGAGGGAACTCTCTCTCCTGTACCAGTAGTGGGGGGAACTCTCTCTTCTGTACCAGTAGTGGGAGGAACTCTCTCTCTCCTGTACCAGTAGTGGGGGGAACTCTCTCTCTCCTGTACCAGTAGTGGGGCCAACTCTCTCTCCTGTACCAGTAGTGGGAGGAACTCTCTCTCCTGTACCAGTAGTGGGGGTAACTCTCTCTCCTGTACCAGTAGTGGAGGGAACTCTCTCCTGTGCCAGTAGTGGGAGGAACTCTCTCTCTCCTGTACCAGTAGTGGGGGGAACTCTCTCTCCTGTACCAGTAGTGAGGGGAACTCTCTCCTGTACCAGTAGTGGGGGGAACTCTCTCTCCTGTACCAGTAGTGGGGGGAACTCTCTCTCCTGTACCAGTATTAAGGGGAACTCTCTCTTGTACCAGTAGTGGGGGAAACTCTCTCTCCTGTACCAGTAGTGAGGGGAACTCTCTCTCCTGTGCCAGTAGTGGGGGGAACTCTCTCTCCTGTACCAGTAGTGGGGTGAACTCTCTCTCCTGTACCAGTAGTGGGGGGAACTCTCTCTCCTGTACCAGTAGTGGGGGGAACTCTCTCCTGTACCGGTAGTGAGGGGAACTCTCTCTCCTGTACCAGTAGTGGGGGGAACTCTCTCTCTCTTGTACCAGTAGTGGATGGAACTCTCTCTCCTGTAAAAGTAGTGGGGGGAACTCTCTCCTGTACCGGTAGTGGGGGGAACTCTCTCCTGTACCAGTAGTGGGGGAAACTCTCTCCTGTACCAGTAGTGGGGGGAACTCTCTCTCCTGTACCAGTAGTGGGGGGAACTCTCTCTCCTGTACCAGTAGTGAGGGGAACTCTCTCCTGTACCAGTAGTGGGGGAAACTCTCTCTCCTGTACCAGTAGTGAGGGGAACTCTCTCTCCTGTGCCAGTACTGGGGGGAACTCTCTCTCCTGTACCAGTAGTGGGTGGAACTCTCTCCTGTACCAGTAGTGGGGGAAACTCTCTCTCCTGTACCAGTAGTGAGGGGAACTCTCTCTCCTGTACCAGTAGTGGGATGAACTCTCTCTCCTGTACCAGTAGTGGGGGGAACTCTCTCTCCTGTACCAGTAGTGGGGGGAACTCTCTCTCCTGTGCCAGTAGTGGGATGAACTCTCTCTCCTGTACCAGTAGTGGGGGGAACTCTCTCTCCTGTACCAGTAGTGGGGGGAACTCTCTCTCCTGTACCAGTAGTGGGGGGAACTCTCTCCTGTACCGGTAGTGAGGGGAACTCTCTCTCCTGTACCAGTAGTGGGGGGAACTCTCTCTCTCTTGTACCAGTAGTGGATGGAACTCTCTCTCCTGTACCAGTAGTGGGGGGAACTCTCTCTCCCCTCCTCTCTCTTCTTCTTTTGTAGTATGTTAAGGAATATATTTTTTCAGTATGTTTTTTTTTAAAGAAAGGTGTGCATACTTTTAAATGTATTACTTTCAATTCAATTGATATTTATTTACTTTTTTTCCTGAATAGATATTCAACACCGGAAGGTTAGAGGATAGCTTTGGCATATCTTATTGTTTTGACAGTCTGACATTTTTATATAATTTCATGTAGGCTATATAGTGTTGCCTTTACCTGTTATTCTTACAAGCACACTGATACACACACACACACACACACACACATATGCATGGGGTACATGTGGTCTGTGACTACAGTGTGTTTGTGTGTGTGTGTGTATGAGTTTAAGGTGTGTACAATGATAGACCCAAACAGACTCCGGAGACACTACATGCGTCCCAAAAGGAACCCTAGTCACTATATAGTGCACTACCTTTGACCTGGACCCATAGTACTTCCTAGTGCACTATGTAGCAAATAGGGTTCCTTTTAGGGATGTGGACACTATCTGTGTTATTTTTCACCAATGTTATTGTTTTAATGAGGAGTCTATTTTCTTAGTGTTCTTTTCGGATGATAAGTCTTCCTTTTGAATAACTATCCATATCACATGGGAATAGTGCTGTGATGGACGTTACCTAATTTGTACTACGGCTAATGATGTCATCAAGGCCTGACTGCACTATGGTGATGATGTCATAATGCTGAGTTCCGTCTCCGTTGGCTGTTCTAATCTGTTCATACAGTATTAGCTTTTTTGTTACTATAGCGATTCAGTTGTTGACTTCAAATAAACATGCATTTGGGTTAACTTCCTGTTGTTGTTATCATTATTATCTACTATTCCTCCTCTCACACTTGTTGTTATAGTAACCACTGGCTCTAAGTCTGTCACAATCATTTTGCATTCAAATGTTATTTGGAAGCTCATATCATCATCACCATTGATTACGCATGTACATTTTGTCTCCTTGGTTTCAGAATGGATATTCACCTGAACAACACTGATGTGATATAGTCTGACTCCCAAATATGTCTACAATCTAATCAAATGGAATGTGTCACATGCTTGGTAACCAACAGTTGTGGACTAAAAGGCTCTGCATGTTCAATCTGCTGTCTACAGAGGCTGTACAGCATTTACTGCCATGTGGCCTCTGCTGAAGTCAGAGCAAACATTGGCCTACTTTTGCGCTTTGCAGAGCAGAGCTGACCTGTTGTGAAGGAAGAGCAGAGTAGACCTGTTGTGAAGGAAGAACAGAGTAGACCTGTTGTGAAGGAAGAGCAGAGTAGACCTGTTGTGAAGGAAGAACAGAGTAGACCTGTTGTGAAGGAAGAGCAGAGTAGACCTGTTGTGAAGGAAGAGCAGAGCTGACCTGTTGTGAAGGAAGAGCAGAGTAGACCTGTTGTGAAGGAAGAGCAGAGCTGACCTGTTGTGAAGGAAGAGCAGAGTAGACCTGTTGTGAAGGAAGAGCAGAGTAGACCTGTTGTGAAGGAAGAGCAGAGTAGACCTGTTGTGAAGGAAGAGCAGAGTAGACCTGTTGTGAAGGAAGAGCAGAGCTGACCTGTTGTGAAGGAAGAGCAGAGTAGACCTGTTGTGAAGGAAGAACAGAGTAGACCTGTTGTGAAGGAAGAGCAGAGTAGACCTGTTGTGAAGGAAGAGCAGAGTAGACCTGTTGTGAAGGAAGAGCAGAGCTGACCTGTTGTGAAGGAAGAACAGAGTAGACCTGTAGTGAAGTTGTCAAAGAAGTGAGTTTGTGTTTATACAGGACCTGCCCCCCCCCCCCCCACCAACCATCAACCAATCATATCAATGACGGAGCTATACTGAGCCCTCCACATTGTTACAAAATTTGAAAGGCACACAGTGATGCTTAATTTGGCCTTTGCATGCCTCCAGACAGAGGCTCTGTAATTTCATCACACCCCCCATACGAAGCCTCCGATCACATTTTCAGATCAAGCATAAATTGGCTTTAACAGTGAAATGTTTACTTCTCGGTCCTTCCTAACAACGCAGAGAGAAAGGAAAATAATAGACACATTAACAGGAGGAGTAAATACACAACTATAGCACTCACCTCCGTCATCATGAAGTGCTTTGAGAGACTAGTCAAGGATCCTATCCCCTCCGTCATCATGAAGTGCTTTGAGAGACTAGTCAAGGATCCTATCCCCTCCGTCATCATGAAGTGCTTTGGGAGACTAGTCAAGGATCCTATCACCTCCGTCATCATGAAGTGCTTTGAGAGACTAGTCAAGGATCCTATCACCTCCGTCATCATGAAGTGCTTTGAGAGACTAGTCAAGGATCCTATCCCCTCCGTCATCATGAAGTGCTTTGGGAGACTAGTCAAGGTTCCTATCACCTCCGTCATCATGAAGTGCTTTGAGAGACTAGTCAAGGATCCTATCACCTCCGTCATCATGAAGTGCTTTGAGAGACTAGTCAAGGATCCTATCACCTCCGTCATCATGAAGTGCTTTGAGAGACTAGTCAAGGATCCTATCACCTCCGCCCGACCTGACACCCTAGACCCACTGCAATTTGCTTACCGCCCCAATAGGTCCACAGACGGCGCAATCGCAATCACACTGCACACTGTCCTAACCCATCTGGACAAGAGGAATAACTATGTAAGAATGCTGTTCATCGATCACAGCTCAGCATTTAACACCATAGTACCCTCCAAACTCGTCATTAAGCTCGAGACCCTGGGTCTTGACCCCGCCCTGTGCAACTGGGTCCTGGACTTCCTGACGGGCCGCCCCCAGGTGGTGAGGGTAGGTAACAACATCTCCACCCCGCTGATCCTCAACACTGGGGCCCCACAAGGGTGCGTTCGCAGCCCTCTCCTGTACTCCCTGTTCACCCTTGACTTAGTGGCCATGCAAGCCTCCAACTCAATCATCAAGTTTGCAGACGACACGACAGTGGTAGGCCTGATTACCAACAACGACGAGACAGCCTACAGTGAGGAGGTGAGGGCCTTCGGAGTGTGGTGTCAGGAAAATAACCTTACACTCAACGTCAACAAAACAAAGGAGATGATCGTGGACTTCAGGAAATAGCAGAGGGAGCACCCCCCTATCCACATCGACGGGACAGTAGTGGAGAAGGTGGAAAGTTTTAAGTTCCTCTGCGTACACATCACGGACAAACTGAAATGGTCCACCCACACAGACAGCATGGTGAAGAAGGCCCAACAGCACCACTTCAACCTCAGGAGGCTGAAGAAATTTGGCTTGTCACCAAAAACACTCATAAACTTTTACAGATACACAATCAAGAGCATCCTGTCGGGCTGTATTATGGCAACTGCTCCACCCACAACCGTAAGGCTCTCCAGAGGGTAGTGAGGTCTGCACAACGCATCACCGGGGGCAAACTACCTGCCCTCCAGGACACCTACACCACCCGATGTCACAGGAAGGCCTTAAAGATCATCAAGGACAACAACCACCCGAGCCACTGCCTGTTCACCCCGCTATCATCTAGAAGGCGAGGTCAGTACAGGTGCATCAAAGCTGGGACTGAGAGACTGAAAAACAGCTTCTATCTCAAGGCCATCAGACTGTTAAACAGCCACCACTAACATTTAGTGGCAGCTGCCAACATACTGACTCAACTCCAGCCACTTTAATAAAAATAAATTGGATGTAATAAATGTATCGCTAGCCACTTTAAACAATGCCACTTCATATAATGTTTACATACCCTACATTACTCGTCTCATATGTATATACTGTACTCTATACCATCTACTGCATCTTGCCTATGCGGTTCGGCCATCGCTCATCCATATATTTATATGTACATATTCTTTTTCATTCCTTTACTCTTGTGTGTATTAGGTAGTTGTTGTGAAATTGTTAGATTACTTGTTAGATATTACTGCACTGTCGGAACTA
This sequence comes from Salvelinus fontinalis, assembly GCF_029448725.1. Classification (NCBI taxonomy): domain Eukaryota; kingdom Metazoa; phylum Chordata; class Actinopteri; order Salmoniformes; family Salmonidae; genus Salvelinus; species Salvelinus fontinalis. The sequence goes on along the minus strand of NC_074681.1, from coordinate 4,474,297 downwards.
AAAGCAGAAGCATTTCGCTACACTCTCATTAACATCTGCTAACCATGTGTATGTGACCAATACAGTTTGATTGAATAACGATAACTTGGCTATATACACGGGGTACCAGCACCGAGTCGATGTGCAGGGGTACAAGGCAATTGAGGTAGATATGTACATCTAGGTAGGTATTGCATGAATGGGCCTACTGTACTTACACATGCCAATGTCTTGTATGGATGAGTTTGCCTCCTACTCATCCCAATGTATTGCATGTATAGTCAGTGTATTGCATGTATGTAATGTAGAAAATAAACCAACAGAGGGCGGTATTGTTCGTTAAAGCATCCACCTAGGGACGCTCATTGGTGCTCACTGAAACCACCTCTATTTCTCTGTCTTTCTCTCCTTCTACCTCTATCTTCCTCTGTCTTTCTCTCCCTCCACCCCTCTCTCCCTCCACCTCTCTCTCCCTCCATCTCTCCCTCTAACCCTCTCTATCTTCCTCTGTCTTTCTCTCCCTCCGTCTATTCCTCTGTCTTTCTCTCCCTCCGTCTATTCCTCTGTCTTTCTGTCTCTACTCCTCTACTCTACTCTATCTTCCTCTATCTCTTTCTCTCTCTCTGCCACTCAATTCAATTCAATTCAATTCAAGGGGCTTTATTGGCATGGGAAACATGTGTTAACATTGCCAAAGCAAGTGAGGTAGACAATACACAAAAGTGAAACAAACAATACAAATGAACAGTAAACATTACACATACAGAAGTTTCAAAACAATAAAGACATTACAAATGTCATATTATATATATGCAGTGTTGTAACAATGTACAAATGGTTAAAGCACACAAGTTAAAATAAGTAAGCATAAATATGGGTTGTATTTACAATGGTGTTTGTTCTTCACTGGTTGCCCTTTTCTTGTGGCAACAGCTCACAAATCTTGCTGCTCTGATGTCACACTGTGGTATTTCACCCAGTAGTTATGGGAGTTTATCAAAATTGGATTTGTTTTCGAATTCTTTGTGGATCTGTGTGATCTGAGGGAAATATGTGTCTCTAATATGGTCATACATTGGGCAGGAGGTTAGGAAGTGCAGCTCGGTTTCCACCTCATTTTGTGGGCAGTGTGCACATAGCCTGTCTTCTCATGAGAGCCATGTCTGCCTACGGCGGCCTTTCTCAATAGCAAAGCTATGCTCACTGAGTCTGTACATAGTCAAAGCTTTCCTTAAGTTTGGGTCAGTCACAGTGGTCAGGTATTCTGCCACTGTGTACTCTCTGTTTAGGGCCAAATAGCATTCTAGTTTGCTCTGTTTTTTTGTTAATTCTTTCCAATGTGTCAAGTAATTTTCTTTTACTCTCTATCTTTCTCTGTCTTTCTCTCCCTCCGTCGTTGTAGTTCTGTGTCTATCCCTCTCTATCTCCCTTCACCTGTCTTTCTGTCTCTACTCCTCTCTATCTTCCTCTCTATCTCCCTTCACCTGTCTTTCTGTCTCTACTCTTCTCTATCTTCCTCTCTCTCTCCCTTCACCTGTCTTTCTGTCTCTACTCCTCTCTATCTTCCTCTCTATCTCCCTTCACCTGTCTTTCTGTCTCTACTCTTCTCTATCTTCCTCTCTCTCTCCCTTCACCTGTCTTTCTGTCTCTACTCTTCTCTATCTTCCTCTCTCTCTCCCTTCACCTGTCTTTCTGTCTCTACTCTTCTCTATCTTCCTCTCTCTCTCCCTTCACCTGTCTTTCTGTCTCTACTCCTCTCTATCTTCCTCTGTCTTTCTCTCCCTCTACCACCCTATATCTTCCTCTCTCTCTCTTTCCCTCCGTCTCTATCTCTCCCCCTACCCCTCTGTATCTTCCTCTCTCTCTCCCTTCACCTGTCTTTCTGTCTCTACTCCTCTCTATCTCCCTTCAACTGTCTTTCTGTCTCAACTCCTCTCTATCTTCCTCTGTCTTTCTCTCCCTCTACCACCCTATATCTTCCCCTCTCTCTCTTTCCCTCCGTCTCTATCTCTCCCCCTACCCCTCTGTATCTTCCTCTCTCTCTCCCTTCACCTGTCTTTCTGTCTCTACTCCTCTCTATCTTCCTCTGTCTTCCTCCGTCTCTCTCTCCCTCTGTCTCTATCTCCCCCCCTCTCTCTTTCTCATTCTATCTCTCTCCCTCCGTCTCTCTCTCTTTCCCTCCGTCTCTATCTCTCCCCTACCGCTCTCTATCTTCCTGTCTTTCTCTCCCCCTGTCTCTCTCTCTCTCTCTCCCGCCATCTTCTCTCTTTCCCTCTGTCTCTCTCTCTCCCTCCATTTCTTTCTCTCCATCTCGCTCCCTCTGTCTCTCTCTCTCTCTCTTTCCCTCTACCCCTCTATGTTCCTCTGTTTTTCTCTCCCTTCGTCTCTCTCTCTCTCCCGCTGTGTCTTTCTCTGTCTTTCTCAATTCAATTCAATTCAAGTGGCTTTATTTGCATGGGAAACATATGTTAACATTGCCAAAGCAAGTGAGGTAGATAATATACAAAGGTGAAATAAACAATAAAAATGAACAGTAAACATTACACTCACAGAAGTTCCAAAAGAATAAAGACATTACAAATGTCATGTTGTGTATATATACAGTGTTGTAACGATGTGCAAACGGTTAAAGTACAAAAGGGAAAATAAATAAGCATAAATATGGGTTGTATTTACAATGGTGTTTGTTCTTCACTGGTTGACCTTTTCTTGTGGCAACAGCTCACAAATCTTGCTGCTGTGATGGCACGCTCTGGTATTTCACCCAAAAGATATGAGAGTTTATCAAAATCGGGTTTGTTTTCAAATTCTTTGTGGGTCTGTGTAATCTGAGGGAAATATGTGTCTCTAATATGGTCATACATTTGGCAGGAGGTTAGGAAGTGCAGCTTCTCTCTCCCTCTGTCCCTCCATTTCTCTCTCCCTCTGTCTCTCCCTCTACCCCTCTCTATCTTCCTGTCTTTCTCTCTCTGTCTCTCTCTCTCTCCATCCCTCCCTCTGTCTCTCTCTCTCCCTCTGTCTCTCTTTCTCTTTCTTTCTCTCTCCCTCCCTCCATCTTTCTCTCCCTTTGTTTCTCTCCCTCTACCCCCTCTATCTTCCTATTTCTTTCTCTCCCTTCATCTGTGTCTCTCTCTCTCCCTATGTCTCTTTCTCTCCCTCTACCCCTCTCTATCTTCCTCTGTCTTCCTCCATCTCTCTCTCCCTCCATCTCTATCTAAATCTCTCCCTCTCTCTCTTCCTTCATCTCTCTATCTCTCTCCCTTCGTCTCTCTCTCTCCCTCCGTCTCTCTCTCAATCTCCATCTCTCTCTCTCTACCTCTGTCTCTATCTTTCCCTTTGTCTCTCTATCTCTCTCTCCCCTCATCTCTCTCACTCTCCCTTCAACTCTCTCTCTCCCTCCCTTCATCTCTCTCTCTCCCTTCATCTCTCTCACTCTCCCTTCAACTCTCTCTCTACCTCGCTTCATCTCTCTCTCTCCCTTTGTCTCTCTCTCTCCCTTCGTCTCTATCTCCTTCTGTCTCTCTGAACTGAACAGGTTAATCAAACATGGAGGATTTAGTTCTCAGTATGTGGAGGTCTGGCATTTTTGGTTTAAAAAAAAGTTTATGTGAAAAGCAAAAAAGCAGTTTTTGAGATTTCAAAATAAATTAGAACAGATGGAAAAGCTTCCATTACCACTTAGTAGTATGGCTCAGCACAGACAGTTTTTTTTTTTTTTTTTATCTGCCATTTCCATGTGTTCGAGGCAAACACTTGCAACCCACGTCTTGATATTAGAAGCAGTAATCCAAAATGTAAGCTGTTATTAAGAATGTAACCTGTACTGATTATAGTTCATTTTTAGTAATGGTATAACCTCATCCCTGTTAGGTCTATGAGGCACGTATCACTGATGACAAACACACAATGATTAACTGGTAGAGAGGCACGGGGCAACAAAGGACTTTCATGTAAGAGAATAACTGATGGTGTGCACAAGGGTGCAGTTCCCCATTTCGCCTCCTGCAATCATAGAGCGCACTTATCCGTTTGCGGAGTAAAAAGATGTGATTTGGAGTAGCCTAGTCTAGGCTTTGGGTACGTTCTGTGGTGATTCTGTAGAGAGAGGCAGCGAGAAGAAAGAAGAGGAATTCACTCTTTAATGAGTGTACGGCTGTGCACGCAGCCTGAGAAAAGAGTGAGAACGAAGGAAAGGAAATAAGAAGAAAGTGGTGATAGATTTGAGGCACAAAACAAGTAAAGCCGAGGAGGGACACGGACCGGAGACGAAACAAACCGCTGCAATTGACAATCAACCAAAGGATTGCTAATTATTCCCGTTATTGACGCTTAAAACTAGGCTATTTCTAGGGGAATTGATGGTGTCTCCACAGAGCAGAAGTCTAACGGACCTTGCCGAGGGGAGGAACTCGAATGCACTCGGCTGAATCATGCTGATGTTGTTGTGGATAATAACTTTGGCTATCAGTTTTAACAAAGGTGAGGAAACCTGAAACCCGGTGATATGGTCACCTGCTTGCATTTTTATACCTTCTGGTTATATCCAGTGGGAGCAAAATAGTCAACGTTTTTATGTATCAATACCTCATCAGTCTTTCCGTATCCTACCTCTGTCCAGTGAATACTATGTGTGTATCACATTCCACGTTTTAGAATATATGTTTGAAGTTTTTCACGAGTTTGTGCAGACTGAACGCTGGAATAGGATCATTGAGCTGAAGGTTATGATGGGAACGGAGGCATTATTAGTGGTCTCCCGGAAAACATGTTGTGGGAAACTGAGAATTAAAATGCAGACCATATAGCCTAGTGACATTTGGTTTATATTTCCACACTTAAAAACGATTGTTCGTGCAGCCTGTATCAGGCGCTCAGAGAGAGAGAACCGGGACAGACTGCGGCTGCATGTAGGTCTGATATGACCTTTTGTATTGCATTAACCGAAATCATTCACACAACTAACGTCTAGTTTATAACACTAGTCTATAGCCCTTTGTCACGGGAGAAATATGATAAGCCTACACACATAATATCATTACTCACTGCGTATGTTGTGCCAGAGAGAGAGATACGTTGATGAGGAAATGGCTGAATGATCAGAACACGGAAAACTGGGAAACTCCAGCCCGACTAGAACATAACAGTCACCAACCAGATCAATATCAAAAACCAAGACAACTATGTATCTCGCTAGTGCAGGGGTGTCACTCATTTTGCCCCCGGGGACCGCATTCGGTCTTCAATAAGGTCCGGAGGGCCGAACTGAAAATGTGCTATATTTCTTGCCAAAAATGAGCAAACAAATGTCCTCTATCCATCGTTTTTGGAATTTTCGATGGTTCTGACAGTCTCTTTCATTTCGGTGATTATTAGCGAGCTGGACACAATCAAGAAACGGTGTAAATGTAGATCCATTATAATTTCTACACATTTTAAAGTAGGTTATATTGAGTTGCATGTAGGTAGTCTCGTGCTGATCGTGCGCCAGTGCGCGTGATTATTTAGCACAGATCTTAGACAGAGAACGGCGGGGAGGTGCACTCGCTTGTCTAAAGAAGGTACGCGGAATGTAGGCAAATAGACTATTTTACCTTCACATATAAGGTAAACATGTAAAAAAATATGTTTTAGGGCTACTGATAGCTGTTATGATTTTTTTTTGATTGATCATCTCTTTCCACTTTGTCCAACACTATTTCGTGTCTAACGAAACGTCATGGCACGCGATAGCAGCTCTAAATAAGGCTTTGATTAATCGTGGTGCGTGAGGATCGGTTCCGTTAACGGAAGAAAGGGGACCTGTTTGATTATGGACAATTGTTCTCTCGTGCCTGTGCCGTTGGTTCTCTCGTGGAGCCGCTACACGCGCTGCTCATCACCGGTTGCTGAGGAGATCTCACTCCTGTGTGCTCGAGCACACAGCATACCTGCATCTGCACCTGAGAGTCCTGGCGCCAGTCCTGTTCTGTGCTGATACAACAGCAGTATAATACATCTATTACATCAGCCATTCATACAGCTTCATTCAGTTATGACGCCATTATCAATAGCCATACCCATCACATACACTGTTGACAAACCTCCTTATGAGACAGAGTAGGCTTCTTTTTTTTAAAACCGTTTTACAGCTCTGCTACCATAAGAGGAAGGGAAAATAGGCTTGACAGAGAAAGAGAGAGGAATAACTAGACACATAAAAGAGGCATATTATTGACAGAGAAAGAGAGAGGAATAACTAGACACATAAAAGAGGCATATTATTGACAGAGAAAGAGAGAGGAATAACTAGACACATAAAAGAGGCATATTATTGACAGAGAAAGAGAGAGGAATAACTAGACACATAAAAGAGGCATATTATTGACAGAGAAAGAGAGAGGAATAACTAGACACATAAAAGAGGCATATTATTGACAGAGAAAGAGAGAGGAAGAACTAGACATGTCCTGCAGCTTTGGTCACTGCCCTGTTTGCTTCTATCTCAGTGTATAATAAATAGTTCAGGATCACCAGAAGTAGTATGGTGAATTCAATCCCTAGGTCCGCATGCCAAATGGCACCCTATTGCCTACCTAATGCACTACATTTGACCAGAGCCCTATAGTTGTTCTGTGCACCTGCATAACTAGTCTATTATCTTGTCGTTAGTAAATCACTCCATTAACAACAATTCCATTTATGAAAAACCTTGATATGATGTTTTTCAGAACAACAGTCTAAAAATGTCCACGGGCCACGTTCCAAACGGGGCTCCCGAGTGGTGCAGTGGTCTAAGGCACTGCATCTCAGTGCTAGAGGCGTCACTACAGACACTCTGGATCGATTCCAGGCTGTATCACAACCGGCCGTGATTGTGAGTCTCATAGAGCGGTGCACAATTGGCCCAGCGTCGTCCGGGTTTGGCCGGGGTAGGCTGTCATTGTAAAATAAGAATTTGTTCTTAACTGACTTTCGGCGCGGCAGGTGGCCTAGTGGTTAGCACGTTGGGCCAATAACCGTAAGGTTGCTAGTTCGAATCCCCGAGGTGACAAGGTAAAAATCTGTCGTTCTTCCCCTGAACAAGGCAGTTAACCCACTGTTCCTAGGCTGTCATTGTAAATAAGAATTTGTTCTTAACTGACTTGCCTAGTTGAATAAAGGTTGAAAAAATGTATGGGGATATGTTGTTGAGAGCCAATGTGGGAGTGAAAAGTGAGGATGTTTGCGTGTCTGTTGGGGAATTACGAGTGACACACATCAATCTCCCCCATTCTGCCATGCTGAATTAGAGATACTTTGAGAGGGAAAGGGGGCAGAGAGACATGGCCCTGACATGGAGAGAGGTTGGAAACTGGAGAGAGAGAGCAGGGGGCAGAGAGGGACATGTGTACGGAGACATGGCCCTGACATGGAGAGAGGTTTGAAGCTAGAGAGAGAGAGAGGGAGATAATAATTAAAAATGGCATTGGGAACCCACTATTATAGATTGATTAGTAATTTAGGTGACTAGAGAACGACTTAAGTTTCAGGGCAGGTGGGTGTCCAGAAAAAAATGTCTAGCCATTCAAATAAGTCATCTTATACAATCTAATCAAATCTAATACTACACCTCTTGACATGGATGATATGAATGAGTATTAGACCCAGACCCTACCCTTAAAGTGGCTTTGGCTTTGTCCCCAAATGATGCCCTTTTGGCACCCCTGTGGGCCCTGGTGAAAAGTAGTGCACTAGATAGGGAATAGGTTGCCATTTGGGATACATATTTATTTTGTGGTGTGTGTTTGATAGAAGTTGGAGAGATCAGCCACTTCTTTTTAGGAGAGAGGGAGAATCAACTTACTCAGTCTCTTCTCTCCTGTTGAGGGAATTCTTTCAAAGGGATTCAGACATCAAAACCAAACAGCATTGGAGGGTATATGTCAACAAAAAGGACTAAAGAGCAAGTATGACACGTGATGAGAAGGATGTTGAGGTAGTTTCTAAATCTCTCTATCTTCCTTTCGCTCTGTCTCACTCTCTCTCTCTCTCCCTCTCTCTCTCCCTCTATCTCTTTGTTGTCTGTGAGAAAAGGAATTCAATGATGCTCACCTGGCGTTTTTTGACACTTGAAATCCATTCCAAGATTCCTCTAAAAATAGCTTCACTAATGTATGACTCCATATTGATAAATGACAACATAAAATATCAATAATGTGTTTACATCTAAATTCCAGCCTAAGCATATTTGTCTATGGTGGTGTTTGTCTGTTCAGAGCTGGCTTTGTGATAGGTCTTTCATGGCACATCTACAGTCCACCAATTACACCGGCCACCAAATGGCACCTTTTCCCTTTGTAAGGCACTACTTCTGATCAGAGCACTATGAGCCGAGTGCACCATATTAGGGAATAGAGTGCCATTTGAGCCACTTATTTCCATCACACAAAAGAACCAGGCCAGATTGAGGCAATTGTGATATATTATGACACAATTCTGTGGCGTTTTTGTTTGTTTTGGTGTTCTCCAGTTTTTTTGGGGGGGGTCCTGTTCGTGCAATTCGTAGTTCATCAGTGATTGATCAACAGTACTATTCTTAGTAGGAGTGGTAACAAAGGACGGGATTCTTCAATGAAGTGATTGTTTTCATTCATTGACATTAGTTACAGTTACAGATTTCCCTGATTTATCTTAGATTGATTTGGACTATTTTATGGAAGTAAACTCACCAAAAAAATAAACGGCCCTTTTTCAGGACCCTGTCTTTCAAAGATAATTCGTAAAAATCTAAATAACTTCACAGATCTTCATTGTAAAGGGTTTAAACACTGTTTCCCATGCTTGTTCAATGAACCATAAACAATGAATGAACATGCACCTGTGGAATGGTCGTTAAGACACTAACAGCTTACAGACGGTAGGCAATTAAGGTCACAGTTATGAAAACGTAGGACACTAAAGAGGCCTTTCTACTGACTCTGAAAAACACCAAAAGAAAGATGCCCAGGGTCTCTACTCATCTGCGTGAACGTGCCTTAGGTATGCTGCAAGGAGGCATGAGGACTGCAGATGTGGCCAGGGCAATAAATTGCAATGTTCGTACTGTGAGACGCCTAAGACAGAGTTACAGGGAGAGCTGATCGTCTTCGCAGTGGCAGACCACGTGTAACAACACATACACAGGATCGGTACATCCGAACAGCACACCTGCTGGACCGGTACAGGATGGCAACAACAACTGCCTGAGTTACACCAGGAAGGCACAATCCCTCCGTCAGTGCTCATGTAACAGTTCAGCTTCTGTCCCTCTCCTCGCCCTGACCTGGGCTCGAACCAGGGACCCTCTGCACACATCGACAACAGCCACCCTCGAAACATTGTTACCCATCGCTCCACAAAAACCGCGGTCCTTGCAGAGCAAGGGGAACAACTACTTCAAGGTCTTAGAGCGAGTGATGTCAGCGATTGAAACGCTATTAGCGCGCACCCCGCTAACTAGCTAGCCATTTCACATCGGTTACACTCAGACTGTCTGCAATAGGCTGAGAGAGGCTGGACTGAGGGCTTGTAGGCCTGTTGTAAGGCAGGTCCTTACCAGACATCACCGGCAGCAACGTCGCCTATGGGCACAAACTCATCATCGCTGGACCAGACAGGACTGGCAAAAAGTGCTCTTCACTGGCAAGTCGCGTTTTTTTCTCACCAGGGGTGATGGTCGGATTCGCGTTTATTGTCGAAGGAATGAGCTTTACATCGAGGTCTGTACTCTGGAGTGGGATCGATTTGGAGGTGGAGGGTCCGTCATGGTCTGGGGCGTGTCACAGCATCATTGGACTGAGCTTGTTGTCATTGCAGGCAATCTCAATGCTGTGCGTTACAGGGAAGACATCCTCCTCCCTCATGTGGTACATCCTGACATGACCCTCCAGCATGACAATGCCACCAGCCATACTGCTCGTTCTGTGTGTGATTTCAGCAGGTGGCCACACCAGATACTGACTGTTACTTTTGATTTTGACCCCCCCCCCTTTGTTCAGGGACACATTATTCCATTTCTGTTAGTCACATGTCTGTGGAACTTGTTCAGTTTATGTCTCAGTTGTTGAATCTTGTCATGTTCATGCAAATATTTACACATGTGAAGTTTGCTGAAAATAAACACAGTTGACAGAGAGAGGACGTTTCTTTTTTTGCTGAGTTTATATGCTGGCTATGTTGTTAGAGGGAAAACAATAATATTGACCCTTTTTTCAAGCAAATGTCTTTTAAGGGAGTATGTGAGCCACAGACATTCGCTTGAGCTAGCCAAGTTCTGCTAGGAGCAAACAGAACCTAGTATGTGGGCGCCTTTACAGTCATTCATGCATACATTTGAAGTATGGGAGGTCCCGGGAATCAGGGTAGCAGAGTGGGGTAGCGGAGGAGCGGAGTGGGGTAGCAGAGTGGGGTAGCGGAGTAGGGTAGCGGAGGAGCGGAGTAGGGTAGCGGAGTAGGGTAGAGGAGTGGGGTAGAGGAGTGGGGTAGCGGAGTAGGGTAGCAGAGGAGCGGAGTAGGGTAGCGGAGGAGCGGAGTAGGGTAGCGGAGTAGGGTAGAGGAGTGGGGTAGCAGAGGAGCGGAGTAGGGTAGAGGAGTGGGGTAGCGGAGTAGGGTAGCGGAGGAGCGGAGTAGGGTAGAGGAGTGGGGTAGCGGAGTAGCGGAGTGGGGTAGCATCATCAACATCCTTCTCTTGGCGTGCGTCCCCTATATAGTTCCTATGGGATGCAGCCTTGGTAAATGAAGTTGTGATTTGAGAGAGGTGGAGATGATGTCACTGTAGAAGATTTGGGTGTCATTGTTCTGGTGGAGGGGATTAGCATGGCTTTACACCTCAGGCAGTGTGTGTGTGTGTGTGTGTGTGTGTGTGTGTGTGTGTGTGTGTGTGTGTGTGTGTGTGTGTGTGTGTGTGTGTGTGTGTGTGTGTGTCTGTGTGTGTGTCTGTGTGTGTGTGTGTGTGTGTGTGTGTGTGTGTGTCTATGTGTGTGTGTGTGTGTGTGTGTGTGTGTGTGTGTGTGTGTGTGTGTGTGTGTGTGTGTGTGTGTGTGTGTGTGTGTGAATGTTCTACATAATATGAGTAATTGTGTTTTCTAACAAGGCAGGGTGAGAGCCAAATAAAAACAGGGTAACGATAAACTTTTCGTCCCCCACGAATCATGCAGACCCCCCCCCCCCCCCCACCCGATAGTGCCGATTTAAATATTGCATGCGACTAACAAATTTCAGTTAATTACTATAATCTACCGCCTTGGGCCAATCAGTGTAATTTTGAAAATGTTCTCTATGGCAAGACGCGTTATTCACCCAAGTTTCATCAAAATTGGGGCCAGTGCTGTCTGAGATATTGCGTGTGACGAACATACAGACGTACGGGCAGAGAAGATCCACAGTCACCTCTCCGATTTCATTGTGGGGGACAATACAATGTACCATAATGGAGCTATATGCAGGGAGTACCAGTACGGGATCAATGAGCAGGGGTATGAAGTATTTGAAGTAGATGTGTACATGACGGCAGGGTAACGTGGTATCAGGATAGACGACAATAAGAGTAAACATGTAGTCTTCCCTTGGGTTAATCAGTGTCATTTTTTATTTGCTGGATCTCTATGGCAAGACACATCATTCACCCAAGTTTCATCAAAAATTGGACCAGTGGTGTCATATCCCTGAGCATGTGTGCCAAATTATAGCACTCTGAGTAAAACAGATCAAGACATATAAACGTGTGCCCGTTATAGCGCCACCGTGTGGTCGTTATGAATGTTATTGCATGTGTTGAGTCTTGACAGTGTTTGCAACATGTGTACCACATTTTGTTACAATACAAATATCCTTGACTGATTTATATGTATTTATGTGCCAGACCACACCTACATAAATGTTTATTGGTCAATAGTAGCCAGGTTGTTTCAGGTCATAGTCTGGAAAATATTACATTGAGACAACTTTGTCCATAGACGCCATGTAGCAAGTTTCGTGCAGATCGGTCATTCGGTGCCAGAGGAGTAGTGTTTTAACTGTTTTTCACAAAATTCAAAATGGCGGAAGATCCATCATGGTGGACCTTATGGGTCCCTGAGGCAAATTTGTTCCTTGTGTGGAGAGGGACCTATGTACCGAAGGTCATGACTTTAGGTCAAACGAGGTGAGGGGCGTGACCTTTTAAAGTTAGCATTTTCAATTTTGTTATAGCGCCTCCATCTGGCCAATCAGTGTAATTGTGTAAATGCCAGATCTCTATGGCAAGAGACATCATTCACCCAAGTTTCATCAAAATTGAGCCAATGCTGTTTGAGATATTGCATGTGACTGACGTAGGAATGAATGTACGAACAAACGCACGGACAGACAGGGTGAACAATAAAAAGAGCATGTATACTGATGATAGAGGCAGAGATGTGGGGTAGAAAGAAGGAAAGAAAGAAAGAAAGAAAGAAAGAAAGAAAGAAAGAAAGAAAGAAAGAGAAGGAAATATCGAGGGAGGGAGGCAAAGATAATATTATTATGCTCTTTTTAAAATAAAATAAGTATGTTTCTATAGCAACCATCTAACCAGAGGCTGAAGAGAGAGGAGGGGTGCAGCGGTGGAGAGACTGTTTCCATAGCAACACACAAAGAGAGGGAGAAAAGGACTTATGGAAACTTAGAAGAAAAAAAACACAGCGGTACATTGAAAACTGTATATACGCAACATAGTCTAGTGTTGGTGTTGGAGATAGATAGAGGAGGGGAGGTGGAGAGAGGAAACAGGAGTGTAGTGTTGGTGTTGGAGATAGATAGAGGAGGGGAGGTGGAGAGAGGAAACAGGAGTGTATGTGTGTATGTGTTTAGTACAGGGGTTTCCAACCTTTTCTAGCATGAGAGCTACTTTTAAAGAGCATTGTTTTTTATATAGCTTTCAAATAGGCACATTCTACCCTGCACCTCTTCCCCAGGTCCTTGGTGTACAATATATGTGTTCTTATCAATACACTTGGTAATATAGCTAATGTTAATAAACAGTATTTGGCATAAAATAAAAAATATATTTTGTATTTTACCGAATTCTGTTTTCTCCATTTTATTTTTCCTGGTTTTGTTTTTTTTCTCTCAGTTTTTACTGTCAATATTACAATTATTCATAGAGAAACAGCGTATGTTCAGAGTCCATGTCAGTGCTTTTAAGGTCTGGAGAAAGAACAAACACATTTAGATTTTTGAGTGTATTTCCACCTTAATTGCAAGTGAGTGTTGCTCTAGCAATGTTTCTGCTGTTAGGCCTATGGCAGCAGAATATGTCATGGCAGAGTTTGCAAAACAATGGCCGCCCAATTGAAACAAATATTTATGATATACTGTAGTTCTGTCAGGTAAGCCTACTTTGCAGTGTACATTTAATTGAGAAGGTTTTTGGGGACGCCGGTTATCATTAGCATCGCTCACTGGCTACATACGCACTGATAGACAAACGCGTGAACCAAACAGACAGACAGGGGCAATATTGCTGGAAATTGGCAGGTGTTGTGTTACGTTTGGCTTTTTAAGCCAACAGTGGCTAACCAGGGGCGGGATAATGTCGATGTGACCTTTTGATTGGATAGTAGCCCCGGGAGCTTTATGCTTCTGACAGTTTGCTATGGAACACATAAAAAATACATGTACTTTCAGAATTGATTGGCGAGCTACTCTCCAGTTGGAGGCCCCTGGTGCAGTGTCTATAGTACAGGGCCAAGGAGAAACAGACGGATGGAGGAATGAAAAGACATTAATGAAAGGGATTATGATGCACTGCATATGGTAGAGGAGAAGAGGCTGAAGTCTGGTAGACCAGAGGTGACCCCATCACTGAGGAGGGAGAGAGAGAGTTGGGGGGGAGATAGAGAGAGGGGAGAGAGAGGAAGGAGAGAGAGGAAGAAGAGGGAGAGGAAGAGAGGAGAGAGAGAGGGGAAGAGAGAGGGCAGAAATAGAGAGCGGGAGAGAGAGAGGAAGAGAGGAAGGAGAGAGAGGGGAAGAGAGAGGACAGAAATAGAGAGCGGGAGAGAGAGAGGAAGAGAGAGGAAGAGAGGAGGGAGAGAGAGAGGAAAGATAGAGAGGGAGAGAGAGAGGAAGGAGAGAGAGGAAGAGAGAGGAAGAGAGAGAGGAAGGAGAGAGAGGGGAAGAGAGAGGACAGAAATAGAGAGCGGGAGAGAGAGAGGAAGAGAGGAAGGAGAGAGAGGGGAAGAGAGAGGACAGAAATAGAGAGCGGGAGAGAGAGAGGAAGAGAGAGGAAGAGAGGAGGGAGAGAGAGAGGAAAGATAGAGAGGGAGAGAGAGAGGAAGGAGAGAGAGAGGAAGAGAGAGAGGAAGGAGAGAGAGGACAGAAATAGAGCGGGAGAGAGAGAGGAAGAGAGGAAGGAGAGAGAGAGGAAAGATAGAGAGGACAGAAATAGAGCGGGAGAGAGAGAGGAAGGAGAGAGAGAGGAAGAGAGAGAGGAAAGATAGAGAGGACAGAAATAGAGCGGGAGAGAGAGAGGAAGAGAGAGAGAGGAAGAGAGAGAGGAAAGATAGAGAGGACAGAAATAGAGCGGGAGAGAGAGAGGAAGGAGAGAGAGAGGAAGGAGAGAGAGGACAGAAATAGAGCGGGAGAGAGAGAATTGATAGAGGGCTTAGAGTTCATAGAATTCTATCGACGAATGTCACGGTCTGTCTCCCCAAGTCGCAATGGTACTGAAGACCTGTGTCTCAAATGGCACTCTATTCCCTATATAGTCCACTACTTTTAATCAGAGCCCTATGCCACCCTGGTCAAAAGTAGTGCAATATATAAGGAATAGGGTGCCATTGGGATGATGACGGTCTCTCTCTCCAAGTCACAATCAATCTTTAGGCCTTCATTAGGTGTCATAGGAAGGACATGTAGTATATGTTCAATTACCATGGGTTACTAAAGATTTAACACACTGTTCAAGATATATATACGACACAGTAGTGTCCTGTGTACTGGCACATCAAGCTGCCTCACACTACAGAAACAGGAGGCTTCTGTCCTACGGGTCAAATAAAATAAAACATGTATTTGTCACATGTGCCAAATACTTTACAGTGAAATGCTTACTTACAAGCCCTTAACCAACAACGCAGTTTTAAGAAAATACAAAAAAAAGGTAAGAGATAAGAATAACAAATAGTTAAAGAGCAGCAGTAAATAAAAAATAGCGGGGCTATATACAGGGGGTACCGGTACAGAGTCAATGTGGAGGCTATATACAGGGGGTACCGGTACAGAGTCAATGTGGAGGCTATATACAGGGGGTACCGGTACAGAGTCAATGTGGAGGCTATATACAGGGGGTACCGGTACAGAGTCAATGTGGAGGCTATATACAGGGGGGTACCGGTACAGAGTCCATGTGGAGGCTATATACAGGGGGTACCGGTACAGAGTCAATGTGGAGGCTATATACAGGGGGTACCGGTACAGAGTCAATGTGGAGGCTATATACAGGGGGTACCGGTACAGGGTCAATGTGGAGGCTATATACAGGGGGTACCGGTACAGAGTCAATGTGGAGGCTATATACAGGGGGTACCGGTACAGAGTCAATGTGGAGGCTATATACAGGGGGGTACCGGTACAGAGTCCAAGTGGAGGCTATATACAGGGGGTACCGGTACAGGGTCAACGTGGAGGCTATATACAGGGGGTACCGGTACAGAGTCAACGTGGAGGCTATATACAAGGGGTACCGGTACAGAGTCAATGTGCGGGGGCACCGATTTTGATGTAATTGAGGTAATATGTACATGTAGGTAGAGTTATTAAAGTGACTATGCATAGATAATAACAGAGAATATCAGCAGGGTACATACATACATATATACATACATACATTTTTATTTATTTTATTTATTTCACCTTTATTTAACCAGGTAGGCAAATTGAGAACACGTTCTCATTTACAATTGCGACCTGGCCAAGATAAAGCAAAGCAGTTCGACACATACAACAACACATAGTTACACATGGAGTAAAACAAACATACAGTCAATAATACAGTGAAAATAAGTCTATATACAATATGAGCACGTGAGGTGAGATAAGGGAGGTGAAGGGAAACAAAATATATATATAAATAAAAAAATAAAAAAAATATAAAAAGGCCATGGTGGCGAAGTAAATACAATATAGCAAGTAAAAAAAAATAACACTGGAATGGTTGGTTTGCAGTGGAAGAAGGTGCAAAGTAGAGATAGAAATAATGGGGTGCAAAGGAGCAAAATAAATAAATACAGTAGGTAAAGAGGTAGTTGTTTGGGCTAAATTATAGATGGGCTATGTACAGGTGCAGTAATATATGAGCTGCTCTGACAGCTGGTGCTTAAAGCTAGTGAGGGAGATAAGTGTTTCCAGTTTCAGAGATTTTTGTAGTTCGTTCCAGTCATTGGCAGCAGAGAACTGGAAGGAGAGGCGGCCAAAGGAAGAATTGGTTTTGTGGGTGACCAGAGAGATATACCTGCTGGAGCGCGTGCTACGGGTGGGCGTTGCTATGGTGACCAGCGAGCTGAGATAAGGGGGGACTTTACCTAGCAGGGTCTTGTAGATGACCTGGAGCCAGTGGGTTTGGCGACGAGTGTGAAGCGAGGGCCAGCCAACGAGAGCGTACAGGTCGCAGTGGTGGGTAGTATATGGGGCTTTGGTGACAAAACGGATGGCACTGTGATAGACTGCATCCAATTTATTGAGTAGGGTTTTGGAGGCTATTTTGTAAATGACATCACCGAAGTCGAGGATTGGTAGGATGGTCAGTTTTACAAGGGTATGTTTGGCAGCATGAGTGAAGGATGCTTTGTTGCGGAATAGGAAGCCGATTCTAGATTTAACTTTGGATTGGAGATGCTTGATGTGAGTCTGGAAGGAGAGTTTACAGTCTAACCAGACACCTAGGTATTTGTAGTTGTCCACATATTCTAAGTCAGAGCCGTCCAGAGTAGTGATGCTGGACAGGCGGGCAGGTGCAGGCAGCGATCGGTTGAAGAGCATGCATTTAGTTTTACTTGTATTTAAGAGCAATTGGAGGCCACGGAAGGAGAGTTGTATGGCATTGAAGCTCGCCTGGAGGGTTGTTAACACAGTGTCAAGAGAAGGGCCAGAAGTATACAGAATAGTGTCGTCTGCGTAGAGGTGGATCAGAGACTCACCAGCAGCAAGAGCGACATCATTGATGTATACAGAGAAGAGAGTCGGTCCAAGAATTGAACCCTGTGGCACCCCCATAGAGACTGCCAGAGGTCCGGACAACAGACCCTCCGATTTGACACACTGAACTCGATCAGAGAAGTAGTTGGTGAACCAGGCGAGGCAATCATTAGAGAAACCAAGGCTGTCGAGTCTGCCGATGAGGATGTGGTGATTGACAGAGTCAAAAGCCTTGGCCAGGTCAATGAATATGGCTGCACAGTATTGTTTCCTATCGATAGCGGTTAAGATATCGTTTATGACCTTGAGCGTGGCTGAGGTGCACCCATGACCAGCTCTGAAACCAGATTGCATAGCGGAGAAGGTATGGTGGGATTCGAGATGGTCGGTAATCTGTTTGTTGACTTGGCTTTCGAAGACCTTAGAAAGGCAGGGTAGGATAGATATAGGTCTGTAGCAGTTTGGGTCTAGAGTGTCACCCCCTTTGAAGAGGGGGATAACCGCAGCTGCTTTCCAATCTTTGGGAATCTCAGACGACACGAAAGAGAGGTTGAAAAGGCTGGTAATAGGGGTGGCAACAATTTCAGCAGATAGTTTTAGAAAGAAAGGGTCCAGATTATCTAGCCCGGCTGATTTGTAAGGGTCCAGATTTTGCAGCTCTTTCAGAACATCAGCTGACTGTATTTGGGAGAAGGGGAAATGGGGAAGGCTTGGGCGAGTAGCAGAGGGGAGGGCAGTGCTGTTGACCGGGGTAGGGGTAGCCAGGTGGAAAGCATGGCCAGCCGTAGAAAAATGCTTATTGAAATTCTCAATTATAATGGATTTGTCGGTGGTGACAGTATTTCCTATCTTCAGTGCAGTTGGAAGCTGGGAGGAGGTGTTCTTATTCTCCATGGACTTTACAGTGTCCCAGAACTTTTTTGAGTTTGTGTTGCAGGAAGCAAATTTCTGCTTGAAAAAGCTAGCCTTGGCTTTTCTAACTGCCTGTGTATACTGGTTTCTAGCTTCCCTGAAAAGTTGCATATCACGGGGGCTGTTCGATGCTAATGCAGAACGCCATAGGATGTTTTTCTGTTGGTTAAGGGCAGTCAGGTCAGGAGAGAACCAAGGGCTATATCTGTTCCTGGTTCTAAATTTCTTGAATGGGGCGTGCTTATTCAAGATGGTGAGGAAGGCATTTTTAAAAAATGACCAGGCATCCTCTACTGACGGGATGAGATCAATATCCTTCCAGGATACCTCGGCCAGGTCAATTAGAAAGGCCTGCTCGCTGAAGTGTTTCAGGGAGCGTTTGACAGTGATGAGTGGAGGTCGTTTGATCGCTGACCCATTACGGATACAGGCAATGAGGCAGTGATCGCTGAGATCTTGGTTGAAAACAGTAGAGGTGTATTTGGAGGGCAAGTTGGTTAGGATGATGTCTATGAGGGTACCCGTGTTTACGGAATTGGGGTGATACCTGGTAGGTTCATTGATAATTTGTGTGAGATTGAGGGCATCAAGCTTAGATTGTAGGATGGCTGGGGTGTTAAGCATGTTCCAATTTAGGTCGCCTAGCAGCACAAGCTCTGAAGATAGATGGGGGGCAATCAGTTCACATATGGTGTCCAGAGCACAGCTGGGGGCAGAGGGTGGTCTATAGCAGGCGGCAACAGTGAGAGACTTGTTTTTAGAGAGGTGGATTTTTAAAAGTAGGAGTTCAAATTGTTTCGGAACAGACCTGGATAGTAAAACAGAACTCTGCAGGCAATCCTTGCAGTAGATTGCAACACCGCCCCCTTTGGCCGTTCTATCTTGTCTGAAAATCTTGTAGTTAGGGATGAAAATGTCAGAATTTTTGGTGGTCTTCCTAAGCCAGGATTCAGACACGGCTAAAACATCTGGGTTGGCAGAGTGTGCTAAAGCAGTGAACAAAACAAACTTAGGGAGGAGGCTTCTAATGTTAACATGCATGAAACCAAGGCTATTACGGTTACAGAAGTCATCAAAAGAGAGCGCCTGGGGAATAGGAGTGGAGCTAGGTACTGCAGGGCCTGGATTCACCTCTACATCACCAGAGGAACAGAGGAGGAGTAGGATAAGGGTACGGCTAAAAGCTATGAGAATTGGTCGTTTGGAACGTCTAGAACAGAGAGTAAAAGGAAGTTTCTGGGGGCGATAAAATAGCTTCAAGGAATAATGTACAGACAAACGTATGGTAGGATGTGAATACAGTGGAGGTAAACCTAGGTAATGGGTGATGATGAGAGAGATATAGTCTCTAGAAACATCATTGAAACCAGGTGATGTCATCGCATATGTGGGTGGTGGAACTGAGAGGTTGGATATATAGTGAGCAGGGCTAGAGGCTCTACAGTGAAATAAGCCAATAAACACTAACCAGAACAGCAATGGACAAGGCATATTTACATTAAGGAGAGGCATGCTTAATCGAGTGATCATAAGGGTCCAGTGAGTAGAGGTTGGTTGGGGGCACGGCGATCCAGACAGCTGGCCGGGTAGCTGGCTATCGGTAGCAAGATAACATAGGATGGAGGTCTGTTTTTATTTTTTTTATTTTTTATTTTTTTGTCACCTCGTTCGTTTCCGTCGGTAGATTAGTGGGGTTCCGTGTGGTAGAGGGGATCGATCCAATTGGCAAAATAGATATAGTGACCCAGGAAAAAAGAAAAAAAAAAGAAAATTGTCCGGTATATTTATTTAGATAGCAGCCGATAAGACAGCTAATAATTAGCAGATGGGTATTCAGAAACGTCGCAATGGAAAAGCCTGTTGAAACCACCTCGGACAATTACGTCGGCAGACCAGTCGTGATGGATCGGCGGGGCTCCGTGTCGGCAATAAAGGGTCCAGTCCAATTGGCAAAAGAGGTATTGTAGCCCAATAATTCGCTGGTAGGCCTCTTCGGCTAGCCGGCAGATGGGCCTAGCTCGAGGCTAGCTCAAGGCTAACTGGTGCTTGTTTCGGGACAGAGGTATTAGCCAGTAGTAGCCACCTGGTTGCAGCTAGCTAGCGACGATGATCCGGTGTAATTGTCCAGAGCTTGCGTCAGGAATCCGGTGATGTGGTAGAGAAAAAGCAGTCCTATATTCTCTGGGTTGATATCGCGCCTGCAGACTGGCAGGTATTTGCCCGAGCTGAAGCTGGCTGGTGTCCGAGTTAAGGGCGAAGACCGCAGCAGTGGCTAACTGACTACTAGCTAGTAGCTAGTTATCTGGCTAGCTTCTGATTGGGGTTACGGTTCTAAAGTATAAAAAATAGCAGATCCGTACCACATTGGGTGAGGCGGGTTGCGGGAATGTATATTCAGTTCCAAGATGGAAAGTGAAATTAAAATATATACGAAATGTATACAAAAAATGCGAGGAGTATTTACGCGGGACAAGACGGGACAAGACAAGACAAACACACGTCCGACTGCTACGCCTTCTTGGAACAGAATGGGTTAGGGTTACATACATACATACATACATACATACATACATACATACATACAAACATACATACATACATACATACAGTATATACATACATACAGTACATACATACATACATACATACATACATACATACATACACACACACACACACACACACACACACACACACACACACACACACACACACACACACACACACACACACACACACACACACATACATACATACATACATACATACATACAGTACATTTGGAAAGTATTCAGACCCGATGTGAACTTTTTTGCTATAGTATTTTTATATAGGGACATAAAACTAAAACTGAGGTGGAACAAGCCCCCTTTTTTCCCCCTCGTGTATCCGGGACTGCAAGCAGAGCTGCTTTATCGAGACACAAATATCCTGCTTTTTCATTTGGTGCATAGGTGCAAATACAGACACAGCTTGGCTACATTGTAACTGCAAAGTGGCCATGATGCACTTGCATATAGGGCTCAGCCAGGACTGTTACTTTTGTAACTAAACAAAAACATTTTAACAATGTGACTTAACCGATTGAAGTTGGGAAAATAGATGGTAGAAATGCAGAATGGTGTTCAATGTTAACAGCTTGGGGAGGGACATTATTTCACAGATTTAATCATGTAAATATTAGGCCTAGTGATTATTTCTCACTATCTACTTGCAAGCTACTCATTGACAGCCCGCTAGCAACCGTACATGCAAGTGCAACTTTTGGTAGGCTGATGGAAAGCTACCCAGTCACAGTCTCTGCTACAACTCTACAGTAAAGCCTAATCAGACTGTGCTCATGGGTGTTACGAGCAACGTGAAATGATACAATGAATTTGCTCGGGGTGCACGCAGCTCAAATGATATGTAACAACACCATTTCGACCAACCAACGTTAGAAATGTAACAACAGCACAACAAAATAGATAAGCAAATATATTTTGCAGGGGCCTTTTCATTTTAAACACCAGTGGTGCAACCAGTTCTTTATAACTGAACCAAAACAGTGGAATGAGGGACTGAACCAAAACAGTGGAATGAGGGACTGAACCAAAACAGGGGAATGAGGGCATGAGGGACTGAACCAAAACAGTGGCATGAGGGACTGAACCAAAACAGTGGAATGAGGGACTGAACCAAAACAGTGGAATGAGGGACTGAACCAAAACAGTGGCATGAGGGACTGAACCAAAACAGTGGCATGAGGGACTGAACCAAAACAGTGGAATGAGGGACTGAACCAAAACAGTGGAATGAGGGACTGAACCAAAACAGTGGCATGAGGGACTGAACCAAAACAGTGGAATGAGGGACTGAACCAAAACAGGGGAATGAGGGACTGAACCAAAACAGTGGAATGAGGGACTGAACCAAAACAGTGGCATGAGGGACTGAACCAAAACAGTGGAATGAGGGACTGAACCAAAACAGTGGAATGAGGGACTGAACCAAAACAGTGGAATGAGGGACTGAACCAAAACAGTGGCATGAGGGACTGAACCAAAACAGTGGAATGAGGGACTGAACCAAAATAGGGGAATGAGGGACTGAACCAAACAGTGGAATGAGGGACTGAACCAAAGCACTGGCATGAGGGACTGAACCAAAACAGGGGAATGAGGGACTGAACCAAAACAGTGGAATGAGGGACTGAACCAAAACAGCAGCATAAGGGACTGAACCAAAACAGTGGAATGAGGGACTGAACCAAAACAGTGGCATGAGGGACTGAACCAAAACAGTGTGCACAGGAGCAAAGCAAAACTTTCCAGTGGTCAAAACCCTTTATCTTGAGGCGATGGCAAAAGGCAATGCTCATTATGTGTTTTCAGCTGCTATTGTCCTCCTATTGCTGTGTGCTGTGCTGTCTATGACAATGATGTCACTGAGTCCGGGCTGTCGCCTCTCGTCGAGATCTGCAGCCATTTCATTTGTCGGCTCCTTGATGATTGTCTGTCTGCGTCCCCAAATGGAACCCTATTCCCCAGTGCACTATAGGCCTCTGATGAAACGTAGAGTACTATATAGGGAATAGGGCTCTGATCAAACGCAGTATACTATATAGGGAATAGGGTGCAATTTGGGATGCAGATTCTGTCTGCCACCATGCCTCCCTGAGCTCAGCACATTTAGACAGGTCAAGACGCTCTACTCATCTCATCTCTCTGACTACGTCCCAAATGGCAACCTATTCCACAGGACTCTGGTCAAAAGTAGTGCACTATATAGGTCATAGGGTGTCATTTGGGACGTGTCTGTCTGCTGTTGGGTGCTGTCGGCCCAAAACACGTCCACACTACCTTCACAGTGCTTTATCATTCAGGTTTTAATGACATGAAATGTGCATACAATCTTAATAAAAACAAGGTGCTATCAGGAACCTAAAAGGGTTCTTCGGCTGTCCCCATAGGAGAACCCTTTGAAGAACCCTTTTTGGTTCCAGGTATAACCTTTTTCAAATCAAATTGTATTTGTCACATGCGCCGAATACAACAGTAGACCTTACAGTGAAATGTTTACTTACAAGCCCTTATACAACAATGCGTTTTTAAGAAAAATAAGTGTTAAGTAAAAAATATATAAGTAAAAATTAATAAAATAAATCAATCAATCAAAATAATTAAAGAGCACCAGTAAAATAGCAATAGTGAGGCTATATACAGGGGGTACCGGTACAGAGTCAATGTGCGGGGCCACCGGTTAGTTGAGGTAATTGAGGTAATATGTACATGTAGGTAGAGTTAAAGTGATAGATAATTAACAGAGAGAAGCAGTAGCGTAAAAGAGGGGGAGGGCAATGCAAATAGTCTGGGTAGCCATTTGATTAGCTGTTCAGGAGTCTTATGTGTTGGGGTTTGAAGCTGTTAAGAAGCCTTTTGGACCTAGACCGTGCGGTAGCAGAGAGAACAGTCTATGACTAGGGTAGTTGGAGTCTTTGACAATTTTTAGGGCCTTCCTCTGACACCGCCAAGTATAGAGGTCCTGGACGGCAGGAAGCTTGGCCCCAGTGATGTACTGGGCCATACGCACTACCCTCTATAATGCCTTGCAGTTGGAGGCCGAGCAGTTGCCATACCAGCCAGTGATGCAACCAGTCAGGATGCTCTCGATGGTGCAGCTGTAGAACCTTTTGAGGATCTGAGGACCCATACCAAATCTTTTCAGTCTCCTGAGGGGGAATAGGCTTTGTCGTGACCTCTTCACGAATGTCTTGGTGTGTTTACACATAAGGCAATTCTAGGTCTTGTGGCATATTTTGGTTAAAATATCCCCAATTCAATGGAATTGCAACCCTCTGCATGCACAGTGCATTCTTCCATCACATGTACAGCTGATTCTCAAGATCTTGCACACTAATGAGATGCTTTTGAGCCCACACTACTACACTGTCTGAGCCAGTTTCTGGTGAGTTTTGATTACAATACTGGGTGGGGTGAATATATTTTATATGACATACATGATTTTTTGTTAACTAGTAAATTGTAGCCTACAGCAAAGTGTGTTTAAATCATTTTTAACTTGTTAACAATTTCTGCTAGTTAGTGTTTGCTACCGTGTGGGTTTTAGCTTGCTTGAGCCTGCTAACTAAGGAGTGTTAATTCACCATACATGTTTCATTATAAAACATTAATCTTACAAAGGAGTTGTTTAACCTGTTTGGGCTGCAGGGGCAGTATTGAGTAGCCGGATAAAAGGTGCCCATTTCAAACGGCCTCGTACTCAATTCTTGCTCGTACAATATGCATATTATTATTACTATTGGATAGAAAACACTCTCTAGTTTCTAAAACCGTTTGAATTATATCTGTGAGTAAAACAGAACTCATTTTGCAGCAAACTTCCTGACAGGAAGTGGAAAATCTGAAATCGATGCTCTCTTCTAGTGCCTGCCTATAAAGGTCCTTGATATTTATTAGAATACATGCACTTCATACGTCTTCCACTAGATGTCGACAGGCAGTGAGAGAAGAAATGGAGTGAATAACTTGATCTGGGGTCAAATAAAAGCTCTTTGTATGACGTGTCACCAGTTTCCTGTTTTCTGGAGAGCGTGTGAAGGGTCCTGGATTTGCCTTCTGATAAGCTGTCGTTATGGACGACTAATATCTCCGGCTTTGATTTTATTTGATACATGTGACAATATCATCGTAAAGTATGTTTTTTCAATATAGTTTTATTAGATTATTGAAATTTTTTCGGGACGTTAGGCGTATTGCGTTGTCTGCGTTTGTTCACGAAGGAGAGCTTAGCGCCACTTTGCTAGCTTTCCGTGCTAATTGACTGGAGAAGAGGACATTCTAAATCCAAACAACGATTGTTCCCGACAAAGGACCCCTTGTACAACATTCTGATGGAAGATCATCAAAAGTAGGACCCATTTTATGATGTTATTTCATTTATCTGTCGTACATGTGAACTAGTAGTTTGCGGCCAGGTTTTGGGCACGCTCTCGCCATAACGTAAACAGCATATCGTAATGAAGTTATTTTTAGAATTCTAACACTGCGATTGCATTAAGAACAAGTGTATCTATCATTTCCTATACAACATGTATTTTTTAGTTATGTTTATGAATAGTTATTTGGTCCGAATATGTGAGTGCCAGAAAAATATCCGGACGTTGTGGGAAAAAGATGCTACGTTAGCACAATGTATAACCACTGATTTCAGCTCTAAATATGCACATTTTCGAACAAAACATAAGTGTATGTATAACCTGATGTTATAGGACTGTCATCTGATGAAGCTTATCAAGGTTAGTCAAAAATTATATATCTTTTGCTGGTTTGTTACGATCGCTAACTTTTGCTGCTGGGGAATGGCTTGTGTTTCTGGCTATTTTGGTAAGCTAATATAATGCTATATTGTGTTTTCGCTGTAAAACACTTAAGAAATCGGAAATATTGGCTGGAATCACAAGATGCCTGTCTTTCATTTGCTGTACACCATGTATTTTTCAGAAATGTTTTATGATGAGTATTTAGGTATTTGACGTTGGTGTCTGTAATTACTCTGGCTGCTTCGGTGCCATTTCTGGCGGTAGCTGTGATGGTAGCTGCAATGTAAAACTGATTTATAGCTCAAATATGCACATTTTTCGAACAAAACATAGATTTATTGTATAACATGTTATAAGACTGTCATCTGATGAAGTTGTTTCTTGGTTAGTTTGGTTGGTTCTTGGTTAGTTAGGTTGGCTTTGTGCATGCTACCTGTGCTGTGAAAAATGTCTGTCCTTTTTTGTATTTGGTGGTGAGCTAACATAAATATACGTGGTGTTTTCGCTGTAAAACATTTTAGAAATCGGACATGTTGGCTGGATTCACAAGATGTTTATCTTTCAAATGCTGTATTGGACTTGTTAATGTGTGAAAGTTAAATATTTCTAAAAACTATATTTTGAATTTCGCGCCCTGCACTTGAAGTGGCTGTTGTCATATTGTGCCCGGCTTCGGGCTTGCAGCCATAGGAAGTTAATCTAACTGCTTAACTATTTATCTGTACGTGAAATTGTATATATATTTTTTTACTCATTCTTTTCTAATCTTTACAGGAATATCAGGGCACTATCTGATGTGTGGAGACATTTCACTGCAGCTAATGTAGAAGGAAAAGCTGTGTACATTTGAAAATACTGTGCCAAATCCTATGTGAAGAATGCAACAAAGATGCAGAATCATCTGGCCAAGTGCATAAAGTTCCCTCAGCGCTCACAAAAAGCAACCTCTGACAAAAGTCCCTCTACTTCTATTCGAGGTGAAATTATAAATCAGACACCTTATCGATAGCAACAGCTCATGGTCCTCCTGGAATCAGAAGTTTTTTTGACTCAATGGAGGAACGTAGTCAGGGAAATGCTGATTAATGTCTTACTCGAGCTGTGTATGCAACTGGTTCACCTCTGATGCTCATAGGCAATGTGTATTGGAAGAGATTTTTCTTTGCCCAGCATATGTTCTATGTTCTTTGCCCAGTTCTTTGCCCACATCCTTCCAACCAGACATGCTTTATCTACTCATTTTCTGGATGCAGAGTTCAAGTGAAAGTCAAGCAAATCATAGAGGAAGCAGACTGTATTGCAATCATCTCTGATGGGTGGTCGAATGTTTGTGGGCAAGGAATAATTAACTACATCATCTCCACCCCTCAACCAGTATTCTACAAGAGCACAGACACAAGGGACAACAGACACACCGGTCTCTACATTGCAGATGAGCTGAAGTCAGTCATCAATGACGTTGGACCACCGAAGTAATTTGCACTGGTGACAGACAATGCTGTGAACATGAAGGCTGCTTTGTCACACCCATTGGCTGTGCTGCTCATGCATTGAATCTGCTCCTCAAGGGCATCATGGCACTGAAAACAATGGATACACTCTACAAGAGAGCCAAGGAAATGGTTAGGTATGTGAAGGGTCATCAAGTTATAGCAGCAATCTACCTCACCAAGCAAAGTGAGAAGAATAATAGCACCACATTGAAGCTGCCCAGCAGCATCTGTTGAGGTGGTGTTGTCATCATGTTTGACAGTCTCCTGGAGGGGAAGGCGTCTCTCCAAGAAATGCCCATATCACAGTCTGCTGATATGGACAGCCCCATCAAGAGGATCCTCCTGGATGATGTATTTTAGGAGAGAGTGGTAAGCAGCCTGAAACTCCTGAAACCTATAGCGGTAGCCGTTGCACGGATTGAGGGAGACAATGCCATCCTGTCTGATGTTCAGATTCTGCTTGCAGACGTAAGAGAAGAAATACGTACTGCCCTGCCCACTTCACTGTTACTCCAAGCAGAGGAAACTGCAGTTCTAAAATACATCAAAAAGCGTGAAGACTTCTGCCTGAAGCCCATACACGCCGCAGTGTACAGGTTGGACCCCAAGTATGCTGGCAAGAGCATCTTGTCTGGTGCAGAGATCAACAAGGCCTATAGTGTCATCACTCCCGTGTCTCGCCTCCTTGGCCAGGATGAGGGCAAGGTTCTTGGCAGTCTGGCGAAGTACATTTTGGGATGGAGATGCAATATGGCAGTTGTGCCAACATATCTCATCAACCACCCGGTGAAAGGGACTTTGTGTATCTGAGCCTCTTTCCCCTGTTGCCTCCATCATCCTACAACTCCCACCAACATCACCCGCCTCAGAGCGCAACTAGTCCTTGTTTGGGAACACACACACCAAAGCACGCAACAGGCTGACCAATACAAGGGTTGAAAAATTAGGGGCCATCCAGTCAAATTTGAGGCTTTTTGAGCCTGACAACGAGCCATCCTAAACAAAAAGTTGAAAGTGACAGTGAAGATGAGGCATCAGAGTCTGATGTTCAAGAGGTGGACATTGAGGAGGTCCAGGGAGAAGACATGGAAGCCTGAGAGGAAGACAACCAAAGCTTTAGTTTCTAGACTACATTTTTGGAAGATGCAATGGATCATTCAATTTCCCTTAATTTGTTGTTCAGTGAAATCATCCCATGTGAAAAGTCTACTCATTTAATTAAAGATCAATTTGTAACTAAATTGTTTTTTAAAAATGTATATTGGAAGGATTTAAATCATTTGCAAATATGTCTACTTATGATAAGGTAAAAGGTTTATGTTTATGATAAATATATCCAATGCAAAAAAAATCTACATTTAAATGGTATTAATATTATTATTAATATTATTTTATTATTTCCGTTAATTTACATATATTCCCGTTAATTCCCACGGAAAGTTTCCACCTCTGAATATTCCCCAAAATGTTCAACCCTATGTGTATCCCACAAAAAAGGTTCATTGTTATAAGCTACATTTTTTGATGAATTTAAGCATGGAAAATTTCCCACAATATTCCGTAAATTTCACGAAAAGTTTCCGACCCTTAGCTTTGAGGGCAATATGGTGTTGAACGCTGAGCTGTAGTCAATGAATAGCATTCTCACATAGGTGTTCCTTTTGTCCAGGTGGGAAAGAGCAGTGTGGAGTGCAATAGAGATTGCATTATCTGTGGATCTGTTGGGGTGGTTTGCAAATTGGAGTCAATCTAGGGTTTCTGGGATGATGCTGTTGATGTCAGCCATGACCAGCCTTCCAAAGCACTTCATGGCTACAGAGGTGAGTGCTACGGGTCGGTAGTCATTTAGGCTGGTGACCTTAGTGTTCTTGGGCACAGGGACTATGGTGGTCTGCTTGAAACATGTTGGTATTACAGACTCAGTCAGGGACAGGTTGAAAATGTCAGTGAAGACACTTGCCAGTTGGTCAACACATGCTCGCAGTACACATCCTGGTAATCCGTCTGACCCTGCGGACTTGTGAATGTTGACCTGTTTAAAGGTCTTACTCACATCGGCTACGGAGAGCAAGATCACACAGTCGTCCGGAAGAGCTGATGCTCTCATGCATGCCTCAGTGTTATTTGCCTCGAAGCGAGCATAGAAGTGATTTAGCACGTCTGGAAGGATCGTGTCTCTGGGCAGCTCGCGGCTGTGCATCCCTTTGTAGTCTGTAATGGTTTGCAAGCCCTGCCACATCCGACAAGCATCGGAACCAGTACGATTCAATCTTAGTCTTATTGATGCTTTCCTGTTTGATGGTTTGTCGGAGGACATAGCGGGATTTCTTATAAGCTTCCGGGTTAGAGTCCTGCTCTTTGAAAGCGGCAGCTCTAGCCTTTAGCCTGTAATAAATGGCTTCTGGTTGGGGTATGTACATGAAGTCACTGAGGGGAAGACGTCATCGATGCACTTATTGATGAAGCTAGTGACTGATGTGGTGTACGCCTCAATGCCATCGGAAGAATTCATGAACATATTCCAGTCTGTGCTAGCAAAACATTCCTGTAGCTTAGCATCTGTGTCATCTGACCACTTCTTTATTGACTTCTTTATTGAGTCACTGGCACTTCCTGCTTTAGTTTTTGCTTGTAAGCAGGAATCAGGAGGATATAATTATTGTCAGATTTTCCAAATGGAGGGCGAGGGAGAGCTTTGTACACGTCTTTGTGTGTGGAGTAAAGGTGGTCTAGAGTTTTTTTCCCTCTGGTTGCACATTTAACATGCTGGTAGAAATTAGCCAAAACGGATTTAAGTTTCCCTGCATTAAAGTCCCCAGCCACTAGGAGCGCTGCCTTTGGTTGAGCGTTTCCTGTTTGTTTATGGTGGAATACAGCTCAATAAGTGTGGTCGTAGTGCCAGCATTGGTTTGTGGTGGTAAATAGACAGCTATGAAGAATATAGATGAAAACTCTAGGTAAATAGTGTGGTCTACAGCTTATCACGAGATACTCTACCTGAGGCAAGCAAAACCTTGAGACTTCCTTACTATTAGATTTCGTGCACCAACTGTTGTTTACAAATATACACAGACCGATCTTGCCGATGCAGCCGTAAAACCCGCCAGCTGTGTTATTCTTGTCGTCGTTCAGCCACGACTCGGTGAAACATAAGATATTACAGTTTTTAAAGTGCCTTTGGTAGGATATACGTGATCGTATTTTGTCTATTCTGTTATCCAATGATTGTACGTTGGTTAATAAGACTGATGGTAAAGACAGATTACCCACTCGCCGTCGGATCCTTACAAGGCACCTACCTACCTACGTCCCCGATATCTCCATCTCTTTCTCCTGCGAATGATGGGGATGAGGGCCTTGTCAGGTGTCTGAAGTAAATCCTTCGTGTCCGACTCATTTAAAGAAAAAATCTTTCGGAACAAGGTGAGTAATCGCTGTCCTGATATCTAGAAGCTCTTTTCGGTCATAAGAGATGGTGGCAGAAGCATTATGTACAAAATAAGTTACAAATAACGCGACAAAACACACACAATAGCACAATTGGTTAGGAGACCGTAAAATGGCAGCCATCTCCTCCGGCGCCAGTGTGTTTTGGTTCTAGGTAGAACCCTATTGGGTTCCATGTTGAACCCTTTCCCCAGAGGGATCTAAATGGAACCCAAAATAGTTCTACCTAGAACCAAAAAGGGTTCTCCAAAGGGTTCTCCTATGGGGACAGCCAAAGAACCTTTTTGGTGTAGAATATATGTAGAGTATAACCGTCCATATAATATAGAATATATGTGCATAGAATATACCAGTAAAGATTTATATTCTGACCTTGAACTTAAACATGAGAATAGCATGCTATTCACTGACTATTTGTTTTAGGTGGAGATTGAATAAATGAAGGTGTGGCAGAGGTGTGTCAACATATTCTGACCTTATTCCCTAATAATTCCAGGAATAAAGTCTAGCGAACCTACCGGTTCCAAGTGGAAAAAACATCAACTTTTTCCCCCACATAGAAGTAACACCATTTTCCGTGCACTGTAATAAAAAAATTGATAAGCGCTATTGATAAGAGCTAGGTTAATGAGTAATCCGTTTGGATAAGGGAATTGTAAATATAAATGACACTTGTTTTAGATCTACATTATTTTAATTTATAATCTCTGGAGACAAATGTGACCCGTTACAGGAAGTTAGGCATATGACGCGCATCACTGCTTCACATGAGAGACATTTGAACGTCATTTAAAAAAAAAACTAAATGCGTTTTTTTTAGCAGAAATCTATTATGGAACTTGTGAACTTTCATGTGCCTTAATAACAAACTTGTATGTCATCTGTAAATATGATTACAATTGTTAATTAAATTACGAGCCTAGTTGGTTTAGCCACAGAAAAATACATAAACCTTCCCACTAGCCATGATTCTCTGAGATAATGGATGGGCTGGACATGCAGAGAGATGAGTTTGGATTGGTCTGCCATGCTCCTGTCTATACCATGAGCTGCTCAGCATGTGTAGGTAATCCTTGCTACTCTTTTTTGAAAGATATAGCCATGGAGAACTGCAAAAGTGTTGCTACTGCTCTCAACAACATTGATGCCCTGAATTTAGCAGGCTCTATCAAGAAAGATCAGTGGGAAAAGGTTGTGATGGACTATTTTCTGGAGGACAATCGTGCTATGCTGACTCTCTCTGAATCTGAACATGAATCAGACGATGAGGAGATTCCTGACTTCAGTAAAAACATTTTAATTGAACCAGACATTGTAGAGTTTTCTTATGACAGTAATGGGGAAGAAATGGCGATCAACAGTGTTGTTGTCACGGAAGAAGTTGAGCGAGTTTAGAAATCAGTGGAACCGGTGGAAGCAGAGTATGGGAAGGAGATGGAGAACATTCTGGCTTTTGATTGCAAAAACTGAGGGAGTCAAAAAGAGAACACAGAAGGGTGTTGTATAAAACACCTGTCTCCAGTTTACATCTTCAAACTAAAGGCAACCATGGCATCCGTGACAGAGAGGGACAAAGATCTGATGATTCTTATGGCATTGCAGTGTGAACCGGAGTGACTTGACACAACAGACCAAGCAAACTGTACAAACAACACAGAACGTCTTACTTAGTTAAAGTGGTTCCAGTCTACCGTTAAGCATTCATCCATGTATACGTGTAGCTACATTTTCAGATACTATACGTTTCCCATTTTTTCAGAAAGTTGTTTTCATTGCAAGTTAAAGTGTACTGTTAGCTAGCGAACATTAGCTGGCTGGCTTGCTAACTAACGTTGCGTGTGTAATCTGTGTAGGAATATTATTAGTATCTCAGAAAGCCATTTGTATTGCTAGTTAAGCCTAATGTTAGTTATCTAGCAAACATTGAACCTTGTTGGTTAGCTTTAGCTACTTGCAGATGCATACTACAGCATTTAATGCATGATGGCTAGCTATGACAATATGTTTGTATTACTAGTACTGTATGGGTTGGGATTATGGTTCATTGTTTAGCTAGCTAGCTACATATCTAAACAAAAGACTCCACTTCGCCAGATGATTACATGACCCATCAAGTTAGCCAGGTGTGTCTGGGAGTGATTACGGCCATCGATTGTATTTCATGAACATGTGAACATGTCTAGATAATAGAGACCCATCAACTCAGCTAGATGTGACTGGGGGGGGGGGGGGGGGGGGGGTGAACATGTCTAGATAATAGAGACCCATCAACTCAGCTAGATGTGACTGGGGGGGGGGGGTGAACATGTCTAGATAATAGAGACCCATCAACTCAGCTAGATGTGACTGGGGGGGGGGGGGGGGGGGGGGGGGGGGTGAACATGTCTAGATAATAGAGACCCATCCGCTCAGCTAGATGTGACTGGGAGGTGGGGGGGGTGTGAACATGTCTAGATAATAGAGACCCATCCACTCAGCTAGATGTGACTGGGGGGGGGGGGGGGGGGGGGTGAACATGTCTAGATAATAGAGACCCATCCACTCAGCTAGATGTGACTGGGGGGGGGGGGGGTGAACATGTCTAGATAATAGAGACCCATCCACTCAGCTAGATGTGACGGGGGGGGGGGGGGGGGGGTGAACATGTCTAGATAATAGAGACCCATCCACTCAGCTAGATGTGACTGGGAGGGGGGGGGTGTGAACATGTCTAGATAATAGAGACCCATCCACTCAGCTAGATGTGACTGGGGGGGGGGGGGTGAACATGTCTAGATAATAGAGACCCATCCACTCAGCTAGATGTGACTGGGGGGGGGGGGGGTGTGAACATGTCTAGATAATAGAGACCCATCCACTCAGCTAGATGTGACTGGGGGGGGGGGGGGGGGTGAACATGTCTAGATAATAGAGACCCATCCACTCAGCTAGATGTGACTGGGGGGGGGGGGGGGGTGAACATGTCTAGATAATAGAGACCCGTCCACTCAGCAAGATGTGACGGGGGGGGGGGGGGGACGGGGGGGGGGGGGGGTGAACATGTCTAGATAATAGAGACCCGTCCACTCAGCTAGATGTGACTCGGGGGGGGGTGAACATGTCTAGATAATAGAGACCCGTCCACTCAGCTAGATGTGACTGGGGGGGAGGGGGTGAACATGTCTAGATAATAGAGACCCATCCACTCAGCTAGATGTGACTGGGGGGGGGGGGGTGAACATGTCTAGATAATAGAGACCCATCCACACAGCTAGATGTGACGGGGGGGGGGGGGGGGGGGGGTGAACATGTCTAGATAATAGAGACCCATCCACTCAGCTAGATGTGACTGGGGGGGGGGGGGGGGGGTGAACATGTCTAGATAATAGAGACCCATCCACTCAGCTAGATGTGTCTGGGAGGGGGTGAACATGTCTAGATAATAGAGACCCATCCACTCAGCTAGATGTGACTGGGGGGGGGGGGGTGTGAACATGTCTAGATAATAGAGACCCATCCACTCAGCTAGATGTGACTGGGGGGGGGGGGGGGGGGGGGGGGGGGGGGGTGAACATGTCTAGATAATAGAGACCCATCCACTCAGCTAGATGTGACTGGGGGGGGGGGGGGGGGGGGGGGGGGTGAACATGTCTAGATAATAGAGACCCATCCACTCAGCTAGATGTGACTGTGGGGGGGGGGGGGGTGAACATGTCTAGATAATAGAGACCCATCCACTCAGCTAGATGTGACTGTGGGGGGGGGGGGGGGGGGGGGGTGTGAACATGTCTAGATAATAGAGACCCATCCACTCAGCTAGATGTGGCTGGGAGGTGGTGGACATGTCTAGATAATAGAGACCCATCCACTCAGCTAGATGTGACTGGGAGGTGGTTATAGCATTTCCTTCACATGACCCATCAATTTAGACCAGTGTGATTGGGTAAGCATCATCTACTAATTCTAACATCTTTATACAATATTTATATCTAGCCGTTTTCTATGTTTGATTTTGCTACTATGCAAATATGAACTGTACCCCTTACACCTTCTGTATCCTGTGCAAGTGACAAATAGATTTTGATTTGATTTGACATAGTGTGTGTTTTCCAGAGACGGTAATGTGATGAACAACATGATTTGCACCGATATCAGATTAGGATATAAGCCAAGGACTAGATCAAGTGTATTTTTACCTGGAGTTTTTCTTTATTGTAGGCTACTATATGTACCACTTTTAGTCTTGAAATCTTTGGTAGTTTACTACACTGCCTTACTCACTCTGTTTAGCCCATGACCTCACATGTGAATCCTTAAAGAGATGGGTGGGGCTAAGGTTTAGGAGGGTGTGAACAATGCTGAATGGGTGTAGACAAAGAATCGCTTTCCAGTCGGTGTACCAAAACATTCAAGGGCCATTTTACTCAAAAGTGGGGTTACAAGTTGATGAACTTTCAAAGCAGAATGACTTTCCCATTGTTCCTCAACTGCAGTGTGTGATATACCATTTTGTAGCTCTGAGTTTGTACTTTTATCCAAATGTAAAAACCACAATTTCAAATGATGCAACATATGACTGAAAAGAGGTGTTGGGTCACAAATGTAAAACCAGTCATACTGCAGCAAACTGAAGCGTATCAACATACAAACTCTCCCACAGTAAAGTTTATGAAATGCTATGCCATTATGCAAAAATACAATTGTATGGCCATTTAAAGCTGCAATATGTAACTTTTTGGGTGACCAGACCAAATTCACACAGAAATGTGTGTTATAGATGTGTCATTCTCATTGAAAGCAAGTCTAAGAAACGGTAGATCTGTTCAAAACAAGTTTTGTTTTTGCATCTTTTGCTTCCAGTTTTGTACACCAGCTTCAATCAAACAGCTGAAAATACAAATGTTTTGGTTATGGAAAAGATATTTCACAGCGTTTTAGATGGCACAATGATTCTCTACACTATCCTTGATTGTTTTGTCACATAAACTGAAATTAAGGGAACTATAAGAATTTTTGCAACCAGGAAATGTTGGAACAATTTCTGCATAGTGTACCTTTAAATATTATCCACTACCGTCACTAGGTCTAATAACCACACATATTCAACTGCCATTTTACTGTTAGTTCCCTTCAATTGGAATAGTCTATATTTACATTTACGTCATTTAGCAGACGCTCTTATCCAGAGCGACTTACAGTAGAGTGCATACATTTTTTTTTATTACATTTTTACATACTGAGACAAGGATATCCCTACCGGCCAAACCCTCCCTAACCCGGACGACACTATGCCAATTGTGCGTCGCCCCACGGACCTCCCGGTTGCGGCCGGCTGCGACAGAGCCTGGGCGCGAACCCAGCCCAGCCTGGGCGCGAACCCAGAGACTCTGGTGGCGCAGCTAGCACTGCGATGCAGTGCCCTAGACCACTGCGCTACCCGGGTGGCTATATTATCATTCCATTTAATTACATTGTTTCGTTTACCTTCCTTTGCTTCCTATGTAAACGCCGTCACGGCCGTGTGGTTGTTGCTGAGGATCATTAGTAACAGTTTCTAATATATATATAAAAGAAAAATACATGTAGGCTAATTAAATTGTTATGGAGCAGAGCGCAGACCAAGCCGTAATAATTTGAACCTGACACATTGTGCAATTACCTGGCTGTGTCATCATAAATGTACTGGAAACTTCCACGATAAAGTCTGTTGGCCAGCAAGTCAGAGGATTTTCAGCAGTTAAATCAAATGTATTCAGAGCTCGCAAGGTAGCCACAGCTGTGGAGCGTTTGCGCCACTGAATAAGGTATTGTGTGTTTGAAAACCAGATACTGAGAAGTGCTTAGGAAAGGCATGTGGAGAAAAGGCGTAAATTCCAAATTCCAAATTGGCCACTGACAGAACAGTGTTTTATAGAAATAGAATGATGGATGTATGTTATAGAAATGAATATTATATTTATGTAGTTGCCTTTCATCCAAATTCCTACTCCAGAGTCTATAAAGCTTAGCTAGCTGGCATATTGGCAGATGTAGTATTTCTGCTCTGGAATGATAAGGACCCTACATGTGAAATCTGGTGAAAAGGCTTATAGCTGGGGCTTCCTTGAATCCTTCCAAGTCCCCATCTTCCCAATTGTATGATTTGCCAAATGTAATGAATTTGTTGTTGCTATATATCGTATGCCTTTGCCACGGCAACAACACCATCCTCTGTAGAGATATTTGAGTGACATCACAGGGAGAATCTCACAATGAGAATATCAAAAAGAGAGTAGCAGTTATGAGGAGAATTCTGAAACCCCAAACACACACACACACACTCACACTCACAAACAGGGCTCCCTCCCTCAGTCAAATTGACACTGAGAGATAACAGTGGCTTTACAAACAGAGTGAGTGTTGGTTAGATGAGAAGGTTCAATGGAGGGTTGAGAGACATCGAGGAGAGATGGATGGATGGAGGGAGGGAGGGAGCGAAGGAGGGAAGGAGAGAAGAAAAGGGTCTGGGGGTGATAATGGCTCCCCACTTTCTTAATGTGCCTTTTGTGTTTGTCTGTTTCTCTGTTTCTCTTTCTCTCTCAGGATCCCTCCATTTCTGTTACCATGGGGACAGCATGCATGCTTCCTCTTTTACCTCTTCAACATTCAATTCAATTAAAGGGCTTTATTGGCATGAGGAACATTATGTTGACAATGCCAAAGCAAGTGAAGGAGATAATAAACAAAAGTGAAATAAACAATTAAAATTTACAGTAAACATTACACTCACAAAAGTTCCAAAAGAATAAAGACATTTCAAATGTCATATTTTGTGCACATAGTTAAAGTACAAAAGGGAAAATAAATAAACATAAATATGGGTTGTATTTACAATGGTGTTTGTTCTTCACTGGTTGACCTTTTCTTGTGGCAACAGGTCACACATCTTGCTGCTGTGATGCACACTGTGGTATTTCACCCAATAGATATGGAGGTTTATCAAAAGTGGGTTTGTTTTCTAATTCTTTGTGGATCTGTGTAATCTGAGAGTAATATGTGTCTCTAATATGGTCATACATTTGGCAGGAGGTTAGGAAGTGCAGCTCAGTTTCCACCTCATGTTGTGAGCGGTGTGCACATAGTCTGTCTTCTCTTGAGAGCCAGGTCTGTCTACGGCGGCCTTTCTCAATAGCAAGGCTATGCTCACTGAGTCTGTACATAGTCAAAGATTTCCTTAAGTTTGGGTCAGTCACAGTGGTCAGGTATTCTGCCACTGTGTACTCTCTGTTTAGGGCCAAATATCATTCTAGTTTGCTCAGTTTTTTGTTAATTCTTTCCAATATGTCAAGTAATTATCTTTTTGTTTTCTCATGATTTGGTTGGGTCAAATTGTGTTGCTGTCCTGGGGCTCTGTGGGGTCTGTTGAGACCCAGGTCCAGCTTGCTTAAGGGACTCTTCTCCAGGTGCATCTCTCTGAAGGTGATGGCTTTGTTATGGAAGGTTTGGGAATCACTTCCTTTTAGGTGGTTGTAGAATTTAACGGCTCTTTTCTGTATTTTGATAATTAGCGGGTATCGGCCTAATTCTGCTCTGCATGCATTATTTGGTGTTCTACGTTGTACACAGAGGATATTTATTGCAGAATTCTGCATGCAGAGTCTCAATTTGGTGTTTGTCCCATTTTGTGAATTCTTGGTTGGTGAGCGGACCCCAGACCTCACAACCATAAAGGGCAATGGGTTCTATAACTGATTCTTATCTCTCACTCGTTTCAGTGTTACCATGACAATCACATCATCCCATCCGGTCTCATTGGGTTCCACCCCAACACATGTCCGTCCGTCCGTCCGTCCGTCCGTCCGTCTGTCTGTCTGTCTGTCTGTTTGTTTCTCTGTCTGTCTGTCCTTCTGGCTTCCTGTTTGTCTGTCAAACAGACAGACAGATGGACAGATATACAGACAGTCTGTCTGTCTGTCTGTCTGTCTGTCTGTCTCTCTGTCTGTCTCTCTGTCTCTCTGTCTGTCTGTCTGTCTCTCTGGTTGACTGTCTGTCTTTCTCTCTGGTTGACTGTCTGGCTAGCAGCCTCTTCACCTGTTCTATCGCTCCCTCATTCTGCTTGTCCCTTTCCTTCCATCTCCCTTTTTGCTTTTTTAGAATAATTTGTTTGTACTCATCCATCAAACAGTAGCAATTGAATGTCATTGGAGGGCTGGAACAAGCACACAAAAAGGGAGGGCTTTAGGTAATTTTCACAGACGGCAGCTGTTGCTATGGTGATAGAACTTTTGGATTTGCTGGAGAGAGGGAGAGTGAGGGATGAATAGAGGGATAGACAGAAAGACAGCTAAATGTATATGGAAAGAGACAGAGAGAGAGAGAGAGAGAGAGAGAGAGAGAGAGAGAGAGAGAGAGAGAGAGAGAGAGAGAGACATATTTTCCTCCATCTCTTCTTATACTACATCGTAGCCAAAGCAAATGTCTTCCAACGCTGTTAATGCAGGCAGCAGGCACTCTCCTCTTGATTCCATTAGGGATATTAAATGGGGAATACAGGGGAAATCTGCAGTTACTACATCCATTTTTGGACTTATAAATTAAAGATACATACCCATTGATTCTTGAAGAATTTAATTTACAAATGCCTCATGAGCTTAGCTGAACTGTTGTACCTCATCAGAACCCAAAATACATTGTTTGTAAACAATGTACATTCTGACCCAACACTGTAAAGCCTCAAAACATGGTTAAAACTATATAATGGATGGCCAGGCGTTGCATCCATAGCTCTGTCTATGAGTTTGAGAGACATTTCTCAAGCCCCTTCCCTCAGTTGTTTATCAAAAATAACAGCCAGGTGACTGCTTTGATTGGCCTTTTAAGGTCGAAGAGAGATGGAAGGCTTTATGTAAATCTGTGGAATGACTTGATGCTGGGAATACGATGCTGGGAATACGGGAGGAAAAGGGATGTGAAGATAGAGGCCAAAGAGGGAAAGATAAAGGAAGCATGAAGGAATGTGAAAGACATCAATAAATACAAATGATATAGTCAGGGAGAGCGAGACACAGAGAGAGAAAGGCAAGGGGAGAGAGAGATTATGGTGAAGGGTCAGTATAGGGAGGTGAAGGGGTTGGAGAGAGGTAGAGAGAGACACAGGGTGAAAGAGTGAGAGAGACAGAGGGAGAAGGAGAGACCGAGAACGAGGAGGGGAGACAGCAGAGACAGAGAGGGAAAGAGAGAGTCAAGGAGAGCGAGGAAGGGAGAGAAAGAGAGAGAGATAGAGAAGAGGTTGAAGGAGAGACCGAGAGCGAGGAGGGGAGAGAAAGAGAGAGGGGGGAGAGAGAAGAGGGTGAAGAAGAGACCGAGAGCGAGGAGGGGAGAGAAAGAGAGAGAGCTAGAGGGGAGAGAGAAGAGGGTGAAGGAGAGACCGAGAGCGAGGAGGGGAGAGAAAGAGAGAGAGCTAGAGGGGAGAGAGAAGAGGGTGAAGGAGAGACCGAGGGGAGAGAAAGAGAGAGAGCTAGAGGGGAGAGAGAAGAGGGTGAAGGAGAGACCGAGAGCGTGGAGGGGAGAGAAAGAGAGAGAGATAGAGGGGAGAGAGAAGAGGGTGAAGGAGAGACCGAGAGCGAGGAGGGGAGAGAAAGAGAGAGAGATAGAGGGGAGAGAGAAGAGGGTGAAGGGTCAGTACAGGGAGGTGTAGGGGGTGGAGAGAGAGGGGGAGGAGAGGAGGAAATGCCATGCATTCCATTAGTGGTCAAAGAAAGCCACAGAG
Organism: Salvelinus fontinalis; assembly: GCF_029448725.1. Lineage (NCBI taxonomy): Eukaryota > Metazoa > Chordata > Actinopteri > Salmoniformes > Salmonidae > Salvelinus > Salvelinus fontinalis. Next base: position 4,434,270 of record NC_074681.1, on the reverse strand, counting down.
AGAGGGAGGGGAGCGGAAATGAAGTTGGCATGAAGGATAGAGAGAAACAGAGGAGAGGAACGACAAAATGAAAGAGAAATTAAGGAAAAAGGGAGAGGTGGTACATTTAGGAAGAGGGGAGGGTGAGAGGAGGGGGTGAGAGCAGTATACACTTCATTTAAATATGGAGGAAATTATACATAGGTGTTACAGCTGTACAAAGTTCAACACTTTTAACCTGAGTTACTGTTTTCAAGGCCGGTACTTAAAAGGCTTAAAAAGTACACAACCGAAAACTTTATACAACTAGGCACACGCTAAACCAGCAACATCACACATTAAACCTTTCCAACATGGACTCTATCTAGAACATTCTGAACACACCTGTTTCATATGCTGGCTTGAGCAATTAACTAATTAGGTACACCTGGAGTGTGACCTGCCAGGCAGAACAGAGCCAATACCAATCAAGACACAATTGAAACACTTAATAGAAACAATTATCTGTAGGAAGAGATACTGATTGAAAGCTCTTGAATATGGAAGGATTTGAATGGAGAATGAATATAACACAACATACACATTTGAAAGAGTTCACAATGGTTGTGATTCAACAGAGAGTTTTTCTAGTTGTAGAAACAGCTCCAAATGGTTGTGATTCAACAGAGAGTTTTTCTAGTTGTAGAAACAGCTCCAAATGGTTGTGATTCAACAGAGAGTTTTTCTAGTTGTAGAAACAGCACCAAATGGTTGTGTTGACATGTTGTAGGAGACAAACTCTCCGTTGTATCACAACAACATCAGTTGTATCTAGAGTTGGAAAATTCCGGGAACTTTAAATAAATGTCCGGATTTTCCCGAAATCGCGGTTGGAGGCCTGCTGGGATCAGGAGGGAACAAACAGGAAGTCCGTAATCCTCCAACCAGGATTTCTGGAAAAGCTGGGAATTTATTTAAAACTACTTTTTTTTTTTTTTAACTACTAATTTTGCAACTTTAGTTGTATCACAACCATGTTGTGTAGTTTTACACTGAGTGTTTACGGGGAGTGTTTACGGGGAGTGTTTACGGGGCGTGTTTACAGGGAGTGTTTACAGGGAGTGTTTACGGGGAGTGATTACGGGGAGTGATCACGGGGAGTGTTTACGGGGAGTGTTTACGGGGAGTGATTACGGGGAGTGTTTACGAGAAGTGTTTACGGGGAGTGTTTACGGGGAGTGATTACGGGGAGTGTTTACGGGGCGTGTTTACGGGGAGTGTTTACGGGGAGTGATTACGGGGAGTGTTTACGAGAAGTGTTTACGGGGCCGATGTGATGTGGCAAGTTTTCGAAAATCAGAAGGAGACAGGAGTGGAGAGATGAGACTTTCTCAATGAGTCAGAAGTTACTGTTATTCAGTTAAACTATGGGCTCTATTCAGCGTTACAGTGTGATTGAAATGTGAAGGCAATGTTCCCGAGTTAGCGGAGACTGCATTCACGGTAAACGTTGCATATGTCGGCTCAACAGGAAATGAGCTTTAAAACGGGTCTCAGATTGAATAGAGGTTTTAGAGAAATGAGCTTTAAAACGGGTCTCAGATTGAACAGAGGAAAGTAGCTTTATCATTGGTCCTAGTGGATTTAAAGGGGTTTTCAACTACACTATCTTAGGAGTCGAATGGGGAAAAACCTGTGTTTTCAACTCTAAATGTGTTTCTGACTGAAGTCGGGATGCTTACTGTATTCAGGTTCAGGGAGAAGTGTTTGTGATTCATATCAGTGTGTTTGTGCTTTGGTGATTTTGGATTCAACACTGTAACATATTTCTGTTGAGGCCTAACTAACTCACTGGTCTGTTCTACTGCTGAGCCACACACATCTTACTCAAGCACTGTAAATGGGTTCCCAAATGGCACCCTATTCCCTATGTAGTGCACTATTTTAGACCAGAGCCCTGTCCCAAATGGCACCCTATTCCCTCCTAGGTAGTGCACTACTTTAGACCAGAGCCCTGTCACCAAAATGGCACCCTATTCCCTCCTATGTAGTGCACTACTTTAGACCAGAGCCCTGTCACCAAAATGGCACCCTATTCCCTCCTATGTAGTGCACTACTTTAGACCAGATCCCTGTCACCAAAATGGCACCCTATTCCCTCCTATGTAGTGCACTACTTTAGACCAGATCCCTGTCACCAAAATGGCACCCTATTCCCTCCTATGTAGTGCACAACTTTAGACCAGAGCCCTGTCACCAAAATGGCACCCTATTCCTTCCTATGTAGTGCACTACTTTAGACCAGAGCCCTGTCCCAAATGGCACCCTATTCCCCTATGTAGTGCACAACTTTTTAAAGCGTTAAAAAAAAAAAAATCACCATAAAGGAATTTGGGATGCACACACTGTCTCCCTAGTCCTGTGGGAGTTTGTGTCTTGTCAACACCCCTGGCTGTGTGTGGCTGAAAGTGCGGTTGATTGCTGATAGTCCTGTGACCACTATCAGCTGTCCTCCTCCTCCATACTACATCTAAAAAACACAGCATACACACACACACACACACACACACACACACACACACACACACACACACACACACACACACACACACACACACACACACACACACACACACACACACACACACACACACACACACACACACACACACACACGCACACACACACACACACACACTCTGATCTTGAGGCGAATTCCCTCTAAAAGAAAGAGCTCCTGTGTAACTCCACTGGGATCTAAATCTCTTTCATTCCTCACTGTGCCTCACAGCAACGCTACAGTGAAGTACAGCCACAAACATATTCCCTCCTATGATTTTAATGTAAACCCAAATAAAAAATGCATTACATTGAAAGTCCTAGATTTTCGTCGGAGGGCAAAATGCAGAATTGAAACATATTTTCTGTGTCACTGCTAATGTTGAGAGTCACATGGACCCTGAAGCCCCTCCCCCAAGCCATGGCATGACATTCTGGTGCTCTGAACCACCGGAGGGATGCTGCTTTCACACAGCTAAAACAGTATTTTACACAGACACAGTTTTATCCAGGCATACATGTAATAGACTTAAGGGAATCAGCGCAATTATAGGATTTCAGAATACATTTAGTTTTTCCACAACACGCATATTTCAGAATGTTTGTGTGGGCATGTTTGTGTGTGTGTGTGCGTGTGTGTGTGTGTGTGTGTGTGTGTGTGTGTGTGTGTGTGTGTGTGTGTGTGTGTGTGTGTGTGTGTGTGTGTGTGTGTTTGTTGTATGCATTTGCATATGTGTGTGTCACAGTGGGAGTGTGGAGGAGCAGAGGTTGACTCCCGGCTACTAGCTAATTAAAGTTGTTCCAGAGAGAGACGGGGAAGGAGAGAGAGAGAGGGGAATGAGAGAGAGAGAGACAGAGAATGAGGGAGAGACAGAGAGAAGGAATGAGAGCGAGAGAGAGAGAGAGCCACGAGTCAGGAGAAAGCTGGAAGAAGGAGGGGGTAAGGAGGGAGGACACTAACATGAAAGATAAACATGCAGAGAGAACGACCACGTTGGGAATTTGAAGAGTGGAGACTGAAGTGAACCCGTCCACCGGGATGTGTGAGCATGTGAATGGATCAGGAGAGAAGGGATAGAGACAGAGTGAGAGACTTTTCAGATGTGCTTTTACACTACATGACCAAAGGTATGTGGACACCTCCTTGTAGAACATCTCATTCCAAAATCATGTACATTAATACGGAGTTGGTTCCCTCCCCCCCTTTGCTGCTATAACAACCTCCACTCTTCTGGGAAGGCTTTTCACTAGATGTTGGACATTGCTGTGGGGACTTGCTTCCATTCAATCACAAGAGTATTAGTCAGGCCAGTCAAGTTCTTCCACACCGATCTCAACAAACTATTTCTGAATGGACCTCACTTTGTGCACTGGGGCATTGTCATGCTGAAACAGGAAAGGGCCTTCCCCAAACCGTTGCCTCAAAGTTGGAAGCACAGAATCATCTATAACGTCACTGTATGCTGTAGTGTTCAGATTTCCCTTCACTGGAACTAAGGGGCCCGAACCATGAAAAACAGCCCCAGACCATTATTCCTCATCCATTTGGCACTATGCATTGGGGCAGGTAGCGTTCTACTGGCATCCACCAAACCCAGATTAGTCTGTCGGGCTGCCAGATGGTGAAGCGTGATTCATCACTCCAAAGAAGGCGTTTCCACTGCTCCAGAGTCCAATGGCGGCGAGCTTTACACCACTCCAGCCGACACTTGGAATTGCGCATGGTGATCTTAGGCTTGTGTGCGGCTGCTCGGCCATAGAAACCCATTTCATGAAGCTCCCAACGAACAGTTATTGTGCTGACGTTTCTTCCAGAGGCAGTTTGGAACTTGGTGGTGAGTGTTGCAACCGAGTACAGAGAACTTTTACATAGTACGCGCTTCAGCACTTGGCGGTTGTTGAGCTCAGTGATTTTTTGACGTGGCACCGTCAAAAGGATGCCACCTTTCCAACAAGTTAGTTTGTCAAATTTCTGCCCTGCTAGAGCTGCTCCTGTTCTGAGCTTTCGTGGCCTGACACTTTGCTGCTGAGCCGTTGTTGCTCCTAGACTTTTCCACTTCACAATAACAGCTCTAACAGTTGACCAGGGCAGCTCTAGCAGGGTAGAAATTTGACAAACTGACTTGTTGGAAAGGTGGCATCCTTTTGACGGTGCCACGTCAAAAAATCACTGAGCTCTTCAGTACGGCCATTCTACTGCCAATGTTTGTCTATGGAGATTGCATGGCTGTGTGCTCAATTTTATACACCTGTCAGCAACGGGTGTGGTTGAAATAGCCAAATCCACTCATTTGAAGTCCACTTACTTGTGAATATATAGTGCATATGGAAAATATAGAAAACCACATGTATGTACAATAGTTAATTATTTCATTTGAATCAAATAATACTAACGTAGTTCTACCAATCTCAGCCATCCTGAAAAGATAGAGAGAGAGCAAAATATTGAAAGAGAAAGAGGGAAATAGTGAAAGAGAGAGAGAGAGTTGGGGGAGGGAGAGAGAGAGTGAGTAAGAGCCAGTAGCAGTGAGGAGAGTTGAGTCTCCCGGGGAATGAAGAGTGAAAAACCTGATCTGCTTGTTTCTCTCCTCTGTCCCACTTCCATCACCCCATGGAGGAGGAGAGGAGACGGGGAACATGGAAGAGGAGAGGGGAACATGGAGAGGAGAGGGGGAACATGGAGAGGAGAAGGGGGACATGGAGGATGAGAGGAGAAGGGGAAACATGGAGGAGGAGAGGAGAAGGGGAACATGGAGGAGGAGAGGAGAGGGGGAACATGGAAGAGGAGAGGGGGAACATGGAAGAGGAGACGGGGAACATGTAGGAGGAGAGGGGAACATGGAGGAGGAGAGGGGGAACATGGAGGATGAGAGGAGAGGGGGAACATGTAGGAGGAGAGGGGGAACATGGGGGGAACATGGAGAGGAGAGGGGGAACATGGAGGAGGAGAGGGGGAACATGGAGAGGAGAGGAGAGGGGGAACATGGAAGAGGAGAGGAGAGGGGGAACATGGAGAGGAGAGGGGGAACATGGAGGAGGAGAGGAGAGGGGGAAACATGGAGGAGGAGAGGAGAGGGGGAACATGGAGAGGAGAGGGGGAACATGGAGGAGGAGAGGAGAGGGGGAACAAGGAGAGGAGAGGGGGAACATGGAGGAGGAGAGGAGAGGGGGAACAAGGAGAGGAGAGGGGGAACATGGAGGAGGAGAGGGGGAACATGGAGGAGGAGAGGAGAGGGGGAACATGGAGAGGAGAGGGGGAACATGGAGGAGGAGAGGAGAGGGGGAAACATGGAGGAGGAGAGGAGAGGGGGAAACATGGAGGGGAGGAGAGGGGGAACATGGAGAGGAGAGGGGGAACATGGAGGAGGAGAGGAGAGGGGGAACAAGGAGAGGAGAGGGGGAACATGGAGAGGAGAGGGGGAACATGGAGAGGAGAGGGGGAACATGGAGGAGGAGAGGGGGAAACATGGAGAGGAGAGGAGAGGGGGAACATGGAAGAGGAGAGGAGAGGGGGAACATGGAGAGGAGAGAGGGAACATGGAGGAGGAGAGGAGAGGGGGAACATGGAGGAGGAGAGGGGGAACATGGAGGACGAGAGGAGAAGGGGAACATGGAAGATGAGAGGAGAAGGGGAACATGGAGAGGAGAAGGGGAACATGGAGAGGAGAGGGGGAACATGGAGGAGGAGAGGAGAGGGGGAACATGGAGGAGGAGAGGAGAGGGGGAACATGGAGGAGGAGAGGAGAGGGGGAACATGGAGGAGGAGAGGAGAGGGGGAACATGGAGGAGGAGAGGAGAGGGGGAACATGGAGGAGGAGAGGAGAGGGGGAACATGGAGGAGGAGAGGAGAGGGGGAACATGTAGGAGGAGAGGAGAGGGGGAACATGGAGGAGGAGAGGAGAGGGGGAACATGGAGGAGGAGAAGGGGAACATGGAGAGGAGAGGGGGGACATGGAGGAGGAGAGGAGAGGGGGAACATGGAGAGGAGAGGGGGAACATGGAGAGGAGAGGGGGAACATGGAGGAGGAGAGGGGGAACATGGAGAGGAGAGGGGGGACATGGAGAGGAGAGGGGGAACATGGAGAGGAGAGGGGGAACATGGAGGAGGAGAGGAGAGGGGGAACATGGAGGAGAAGAGGAGAGGGGGAACATGGAGAGGAGAGGGGGAACATGGAGAGGAGAGGGGGAACATGGAGAGGAGAGGGGGAACATGGAGGAGGAGAAGGGGAACATGAGGAGGAGAGGAGAGGGGGAACATGGAGAGGAGAGGGGGAACATGGAGGAGGAGAGGAGAGGGGGAACATGGAGAGGAGAGGGGGAACATGGAGAGGAGAGGAGAAGGGGAAACATGGAGGAGGAGAGGAGAGGGGGAACATGGAGAGGAGAGGGGGAACATGGAGAGGAGAGGGGGAACATGGAGGAGGAGAGGGGGAACATGGAGAGGAGAGGGGGAACATGGAGGAGGAGAGGGGGAACATGGAGGAGGAGAGGGGGAACATGGAGGAGGAGAGGGGGAACATGGAGGAGGAGAAGGGGAACATGGAGAGGAGAGGGGGAACATGGAGGAGGAGAGGGGGAACATGGAGGAGGAGAGGATAGGGGGAACATGGAGAGGGGAGGGGGAACATGGAGGAGGAGAGGAGAGGGGGTACGTGGAGGAGGAGAGGGGGAACATGGAGAGGAGAAGGGGAACATGGAGAGGAGAGGGGGAACATGGAGGAGGAGAGGAGAGGGGGAACATGGAGGAGGAGAGGGGGAACATGGAGAGGAGAGGAGAAGGGGAACATGGAGAGGAGAGGAGAGGGGGAACATGGAAGATGAGAGGGGGAACATGGAGGAGGAGAGGGGGAACATGGAGAGGAGAGGAGAAGGGGAACATGGAGAGGAGAGGAGAGGAGAGGGGGAACATGGAGGAAGAGAGGAGAGGAGAAGGGGAACATGGAGAGGAGAGGGGGAACATGGAGGAGGAGAGGGGGAACATGGAGAGGAGAGGAGAGGGGGAACATGGAGGAGGAGAGGGGGAACATGGAGGAGGAGAGGAGAAGGGGAACATGGAGAGGAGAGGAGAGGAGAGGGGGAACATGGAGGAGGAGAGGAGAAGGGGAACATGGAGAGGAGAGGGGGAACATGGAGGAGGAGAGGAGAAGGGGAACATGGAGGAGGAGAGGGGGAACATGGAGAGGAGAGGAGAAGGGGAACATGTAGGAGGAGAGGGGGAACACAAAGGAGGAGAGGGGGAACATGGAGGAGGAGAGGAGAAGGGGAACATGTAGGAGGAGAGGGGGAACATGGAGGAGGTGAGGGGGAACATGGAGGAGGAGAGGAGAAGGGGAACATGGAGAGGAGAGGAGAGGAGAGGGGGAACATGGAGGAGGAGAGGGGGAACATGGAGGAGGAGAGGAGAAGGGGAACATGGAGAGGAGAGGAGAGGAGAGGGGGAACATGGAGGAGGAGAGGAGAAGGGGAACATGGAGAGGAGAGGGGGAACATGGAGGAGGAGAGGGGGAACATGGAGAGGAGAGGAGAGGAGAGGGGGAACATGGAGGAGGAGAGGAGAAGGGGAACATGGAGGAGGAGAGGAGAAGGGGAACATGGAGGAGGAGAGGGGGAACATGGAGAGGAGAGGAGAAGGGGAACATGGGGAAGGAGAGGGGGAACATGGAGGTGGAGAGGGGGAACATGGAGGAGGAGAGGAGAAGGGGAACATGGGGAAGGAGAGGGGGAACATGGAGGAGGAGAGGAGAGGGGGAACATGGAGGAGGAGAGGAGAAGGGGAACATGGAGGAGGAGAGGGGGAACATGGAGGAGGAGAGGAGAAGGGGAACATGGGGAAGGAGAGGAGAGGGGGAACATGGAGGAGGAGAGGAGAAGGGGAACATGGAGGAGGAGAGGGGGAACATGGAGGAGAGGGGGAACATGGAGGAGGAGAGGGGGAACATGGAGAGGAGAGGAGAAGGGGAACATGGAGGAGGAGAGGGGGAACATGGAGAGGAGAGGAGAAGGGGAACATGGAGGAGGAGAGGGGGAACATGGAGAGGAGAGGAGAAGGGGAACATGTAGGAGGAGAGGGGGAACACAAAGGAGGAGAGGGGGAACATGGAGGAGGAGAGGAGAAGGGGAACATGTAGGAGGAGAGGGGGAACATGGAGGAGGTGAGGGGGAACATGGAGGAGGAGAGGAGAAGGGGAACATGTAGGAGGAGAGGGGGAACAGAGGAGAGGGAGAACATGCTGTGCTGCTCATTAATTTCATGCCAAATGGAAGAGACAGAACTGAGCTAGTATCATCAATAGACCTCAACACGACAGAGAGACTGATAGACAGACTGACGATGGAGAGAAAAGCTGGGCGAAAGAAGATTAGAGGGGGGTAAACAGACAGAACGTGGGTCAATGTCCTGACATATTCCAGGTGTGACATCATCATTTCATACACAGACAGACTGAATTTTCTTTACTTACAACCCTTACTGAGCCTAAACCCCCAACATCTCACAACCCTTACGGAGCCTAAACCCCCAACATCTCACAACCCTTACTGAGCCTAAACCCCCAACATCTCACAACCCGTACTGAGCCTAAACCCCCAACATCTCACAACCCTTACTGAGCCTAAACCCCCAACATCTCACAACCCTTACTGAGCCTAAACCCCCAACATCTCACAACCCTTACTGAGCATAAACCCCCAACATCTCACAACCCTTACTGAGCCTAAACCCCCAACATCTCACAACCCTTACTGAGCCTGAATCCCCAACATCTCACAACCCTTACTGAGCCTAAACCCCCAACATCTCACAACCCTTACTGAGCCTGAACCCCCAACAACTCACAACCCGTACTGAGCCTAAACCCCCAACATCTCACAACCCTTACTGAGCCTGAATCCCCAACATCTCATAGTGTAGAGGCATTAAATTATGATCACTGAATTAGTGTTATTTACAAAATGTCTGAATCTCAAATGTCTCAATCCCTAATGTCTGAATCCCTAATGTCTGAATCCCTAATGTCTGAATCCCTAATGTCTGAATCTCAAATGTCTGAATCCCTAATGTCTGAATCCCTAATGTCTGAATCCCAAATGTCTGAATCCCTAATGTCGGAATCCCTAATGGCTGTATCCCTAATGTCTGAATCCCTAATGTCTGAATCTCAAATGTCTGAATCCCTAATGTCCGAATCTCAAATGTCTGAATCCCTAATGTCTGAATCCCTAATGTCTGAATCCCTAATGTCTGAATCCCTAATGTCTGAATCCCTAATGTCTGAATCCCCAATGGCTGTATCCCTAATGTCTGAATCCCTAATGTCTGAATCCCTAATGTCTGAATCCCTAATGGCTGTATCCCTAATGTCTGAATCCCTTTATCCCTAATGGCTGTATCCCTAATGTCTGAATTACTAATGTAATCCTATTCTTAAAGTATTGCACTAGGATACCATTTGGGATGCATCCAATTCACTCTTTACCCAGTTGTCAAGTCACTCTTTATCCAGTTGTTAATTCAATCTTTATCCAGTTGTCAAGTCAATCTTTATCCAGTTGTTAATTCAATCTTTACCCAGTTGTTAATTCAATCTTTATCCAGTTGTCAAGTCACTCTTTATCCAGTTGTCAATTCAATCTTTATCCAGTTGTTAATTCAATCTTTATCCAGTTGTCAATTCAATCTTTACCCAGTTGTTAATTCAATCTTTATCCAGTTGTCAAGTCAATCTTTACCCAGTTGTTAATTCAATCTTTATCCAGTTGTTAATTCAATCTTTACCTTGTTGTTAATTCAATCTTTACCCAGTTGTCAATTCAATCTTTATCCAGTTGTTAATTCAATCTTTATCCAGTTGTCAATTCAATCTTTACCCAGTTGTTAATTCAATCTTTACCCAGTTGTTAATTCAATCTTTATCCAGTTGTCAATTCAATCTTTACCCAGTTGTCAATTCAATCTTAATCCAGTTGTTAATTGGACGAGGGGGGAAGGGGGGAGGACGGGGGGAAGGGGAGAGGAGAGGGAAGGGAGGAGGACGAGAGGATAAGGGGGGAGGACGGGGGGAAGGGGAGAGGAGAGGGAAGGGAGGAGGACGAGGGGGGAAGGGGAGAGGAGAGGGAAGGGAGGAGGACGGGGGGAAGGGGAGAGGAGAGGGAAGGGAGGAGGACGGGGGGAAGGGGAGAGGAGAGGGAAGGGAGGAGGACGAGGGGGGAAGGGGAGAGGAGAGGGAAGGGAGGAGGACGAGGGGGGAAGGGGAGAGGAGAGGGAAGGGAGGAGGACGAGGGGGGAAGGGGAGAGGAGAGGGAAGGGAGGAGGACGAGGGGGGAAGGGGAGAGGAGAGGGAAGGGAGGAGGACGAGGGGGGAAGGGGAGAGGAGAGGGAAGGGAGGAGGACGAGAGGATAAGGGGGGAGGACGGGGGGAAGGGGAGAGGAGAGGGAAGGGAGTAGGACGAGAGGATAAGGGGGGGAGGAAGGTGACGAGTGGAAGGGGAGGTGGTGTTTACCACTCTTAAGAAGCAATTAACGTGGCAGAGAAGCCCAAATGAAGAGGTGAATAAAACATTAAGAAAAACAGATGGAGGAAATCAGAGAGAGATTGAGGAAAGAGAGACAGATGAATTATTGAAAAAGGGGGGATATATAAATGGGGCGGGGGGGAAATAAGAGATAGAAATGAAATGTAAAAAAATAAGTCAATTATGAGAGAGAGAGAGAGAGAGAGAGAGAGAGAGAGAGGAGGGGAGAGCAAGAGAGAGAGAGGGGAGGAGAGCAAGAGAGAGGTGGTGTGAGCGAGAGAGAGGATAGGTGGAGGGGAAGAGAGGGGAGAAATAGTTGTACTGTGTGTGTGTGTGTGTGTGTGTGTGTGTGTGTGTGTGTGTTTGTGTGTGTGTGTGTGTGTGTGTGTGTGTGTGTGTGTGTGTGTGTGTGTGTGTGTGTGTGTGTGTGTGTGTGTGTGTGTGTATGTCCGTGTGTCAGTGCTTGTGTGTATCTCTGTCTTTTCAACAAACAGTCAAACTAACAGTTCAGTGCAGGGCCTAACCCAGTTCTCTCAAGTCTCTGGCTATGATTCAGACCTTCATTGTAAAAATGCTAAGCTTAGTTTGTATCAAACATCTCAGCGTAGGAGTGAATCACTTTAGACTTTTAGATCACAATATAAAGGTTAGATGGTCTACTGTGTAGATGTCTACTGTGTAGATGGTTTACTGTGTAGATGTTCTACTGTCTGTCTGTCTGTCTGTCTGTCTGTCTGTCTGTCTGTCTGTGCTCCTGAGTTGTGCAGCGGTCTAAGGCACTGCATTTCAATTCCAGAGGTGTCACTACAGTCCCTGGTTCGAATCCAGGCTGTATCACATCCGGCCGTGATTGGGAGTCCCATAGGGCGGCACACAATTGGCTCAGCGTCGTCCGGGTTTGGCGATCACTGTAAATTAAAATATGTTCTTAACTGACTTGCCTGGTTACATTAAAATAATCTGTGGAAGAGCATGTCCTAGATCCGTGTTCCTACTCTGAGACGCTTTATTAACGATAGGCCTGATGTCCAGCTATATGCGAACATCCTCATGACTGAATATTGCAAACCTCTGGAGGCAACAAGAAAACAAACGTTCTGTTAGCCATCGTTAGTGTTCTGGTGACGAAGGCCTAACAACCATCGTTAGTGTTCTGGTGACGAAGGCCTAACAACCATCGTTAGTGTTCTGGTGACGAAGGCCTAACAACCATCGTTAGTGTTCTGGTGACGAAGGCCTAACAACCATCGTTAGTGTTCTGGTGACGAATGCCTAACAACCATCGTCAGTGTTCTGGTGACGAAGGCCTAACAACCATCGTTAGTGTTCTGGTGACGAAGGCCTAACAACCATCGTCAGTGTTCTGGTGACGAAGGCCTAACAACCATTGTCAGTGTTCTGGTGATGAAGGCCTAACAACCATCGTTAGTGTTCTTGTGATGAAGGCCTAACAACCATCGTCAGTGTTCTTGTGACGAAGGCCTAACAACCATCGTTAGTGTTCTGGTGACGAAGGCCTAACGACCATCGTTAGTGTTCTGGTGACGAAGGCCTAACAACCATCGTTAGTGTTCTGGTGATGAAGGCCTAACAACCATCGTTAGGGTTATTGTGACGAAGGCCTAACAACCATCGTTAGGGTTATTGTGACGAAGGCCTAACAACCATCGTTAGTGTTCTGGTGACGAAGGCCTAACAACCATCGTTAGTGTTCTGGTGACGAAGGTCTAACAACCATCGTCAGTGTTCTGTTGACGAAGGCCTAACAACCATCGTTAGTGTTCTGGTGACGAAGGCCTAACAACCATCGTTAGTGTTCTGGTGACGAAGGTCTAACAACCATCGTTAGTGTTCTTGTGACGAAGGCCTAACAACCATCGTTAGTGTTCTGGTGACGAAGGTCTAACAACCATCGTCAGTGTTCTGTTGACGAAGGCCTAACAACCATCGTTAGTGTTCTGGTGACGAAGGCCTAACAACCATCTTTAGTGTTCTGGTGACGAAGGCCTAACAACCATCGTTAGGGTTCTTGTGACGAAGGCCTAACAACCATCGTTAGGGTTCTTGTGACGAAGGCCTAACAACCATCGTTAGTGTTCTGGTGACGAAGGCCTAACAACCATCGTTAGTGTTCTGGTGACGAAGGCCTAACAACCATCGTCAGTGTTCTGTTGACGAAGGCCTAACAACCATCGTTAGTGTTCTGGTGACGAAGGCCTAACAACCATCGTTAGTGTTCTGTTGACGAAGGCCTAACAACCATCGTCAGTGTTCTGTTGACGAAGGCCTAACAAACATCGTTAGTATTCTGGTGACGAAGGCCTAACAACCATCGTTAGTGTTCTGGTGACGAAGGCCTAACAACCATCGTCAGTGTTCTGGTGACGAAGGCCTAACAACCATCGTCAGTGTTCTGGTGACGAAGGCCTAACAACCATCGTTAGTGTTCTGTTGACGAAGGCCTAACAACCATCGTTAGTGTTCTGGTGACGAAGGTCTAACAACCATCGTTAGTGTTCTGGTGACGAAGGCCTAACAACCATCGTTAGTGTTCTGTTGACGAAGGCCTAACAACCATCGTTTGTGTTCTGGTGACGAAGGCCTAAGAACCATCGTCAGTGTTCTGGTGACGAAGGCCTAACAACCATCGTCAGTATTCTGGTGACGAAGGCCTAACAACCATCGTCAGTGTTCTGGTGACGAAGGCCTAACAACCATCGTTAGTGTTCTGTTGACGAAGGCCTAACAACCATCGTTAATGTTCTGGTGACGAAGGCCTAACAACCATCGTTAGTGTTCTGGTGACGAAGGTCTAACAACCATCGTTAGTGTTCTGGTGACGAAGGCCTAACAACCATCGTTAGTGTTTTGTTGACGAAGGCCTAACAACCATCGTTAGTGTTCTGGTGACGAAGGTCTAACAACCATCGTTAGTGTTCTGGTGATGAAGGCCTAACAACCATCGTTAGTGTTCTGGTGATGTAGGCCTAACAACCATCGTTAGTGTTCTGGTGACGAAGGCCTAACAACCATCTTTAGTGTTCTGGTGACGAAGGCCTAACAACCATCGTTAGGGTTCTTGTGACGACGGCCTAACAACCATCGTTAGGGTTCTTGTGACGAAGGCCTAACAACCATCGTTAGTGTTCTTCTGACGAAGGCCTAACAACCATCGTTAGTGTTCTGGTGACGAAGGTCTAACAACCATCGTCAGTGTTCTGTTGACGAAGGCCTAACAACCATCGTTAGTGTTCTGGTGACGAAGGCCTAACAACCATCTTTAGTGTTCTGGTGACGAAGGCCTAACAACCATCGTTAGGGTTCTTGTGACGAAGGCCTAACAACCATCGTTAGGGTTCTTGTGACGAAGGCCTAACAACCATCGTTAGTGTTCTGGTGACGAAGGCCTAACAACCATCGTTAGTGTTCTGGTGACGAAGGCCTAACAACCATCGTCAGTGTTCTGTTGACGAAGGCCTAACAACCATCGTTAGTGTTCTGGTGACGAAGGCCTAACAACCATCGTTAGTGTTCTGTTGACGAAGGCCTAACAACCATCGTCAGTGTTCTGTTGACGAAGGCCTAACAAACATCGTTAGTATTCTGGTGACGAAGGCCTAACAACCATCGTTAGTGTTCTGGTGACGAAGGCCTAACAACCATCGTCAGTGTTCTGGTGACGAAGGCCTAACAACCATCGTCAGTGTTCTGGTGACGAAGGCCTAACAACCATCGTTAGTGTTCTGTTGACGAAGGCCTAACAACCATCGTTAGTGTTCTGGTGACGAAGGTCTAACAACCATCGTTAGTGTTCTGGTGACGAAGGCCTAACAACCATCGTTAGTGTTCTGTTGACGAAGGCCTAACAACCATCGTTTGTGTTCTGGTGACGAAGGCCTAAGAACCATCGTCAGTGTTCTGGTGACGAAGGCCTAACAACCATCGTCAGTATTCTGGTGACGAAGGCCTAACAACCATCGTCAGTGTTCTGGTGACGAAGGCCTAACAACCATCGTTAGTGTTCTGTTGACGAAGGCCTAACAACCATCGTTAATGTTCTGGTGACGAAGGCCTAACAACCATCGTTAGTGTTCTGGTGACGAAGGTCTAACAACCATCGTTAGTGTTCTGGTGACGAAGGCCTAACAACCATCGTTAGTGTTTTGTTGACGAAGGCCTAACAACCATCGTTAGTGTTCTGGTGACGAAGGTCTAACAACCATCGTTAGTGTTCTGGTGATGAAGGCCTAACAACCATCGTTAGTGTTCTGGTGATGTAGGCCTAACAACCATCGTTAGTGTTCTGGTGACGAAGGCCTAACAACCATCTTTAGTGTTCTGGTGACGAAGGCCTAACAACCATCGTTAGGGTTCTTGTGACGACGGCCTAACAACCATCGTTAGGGTTCTTGTGACGAAGGCCTAACAACCATCGTTAGTGTTCTTCTGACGAAGGCCTAACAACCATCGTTAGGGTTCTTGTGACGAAGGCCTAACAACCATCGTTAGTTTTCTGGTGACGAAGGCCTAACAACCATCGTTAGTGTTATGGTGACGAAGGCCTAACAACCATCATCAGTGTTCTGGTGACGAAGGCCTAACAACCATCGTCAGTGTTCTGGTGACGAAGGCCTAACAACCATCGTCAGTGTTCTGGTGACGAAGGCCTAACAACCATCGTCAGTGTTCTGGTGACGAAGGCCTAACAACCATCGTCAGTGTTCTGGTGACGAAGGCCTAACAACCATCGTTAGTGTTCTGGTGACGAAGGCCTAACAACCATTGT
The DNA here is from genome assembly GCF_029448725.1 of Salvelinus fontinalis. NCBI lineage: Eukaryota > Metazoa > Chordata > Actinopteri > Salmoniformes > Salmonidae > Salvelinus > Salvelinus fontinalis. The sequence goes on along the minus strand of NC_074681.1, from coordinate 4,418,456 downwards.
TATTGTTCTTTTGATTAAGGCCTAACAACCATCGTCAGTGTTCTGGTGACGAAGGCCTAACAACCATCGTTAGTGTTCTGTTGACGAAGGCCTAACAACCATCGTTAGTGTTCTGGTGACGAAGGCCTAACAACCATCGTTAGTGTTCTGGTGACGAAGGCCTAACAACCATCGTCAGTGTTCTGGTGACGAAGGCCTAACAACCATCGTTAGTGTTCTTTTGACGAAGGCCTAACAACCATCGTTAGTGTTCTGGTGACGAAGGCCTAACAACCATCGTTAGTGTTCTGGTGACGAAGGCCTAACAACCATCGTTAGTGTTCTGGTGACGAAGGCCTAACAACCATCGTTATGGTTCTTGTGACGAAGGCCTAACAACCATCGTTAGTGTTCTGGTGACGAAGGCTTAACAACCATCGTTAGTGTTCTGGTGACGAAGGCCTAACAACCATCGTCAGTGTTCTGGTGACGAAGGCCTAACAACCATCGTCAGTGTTCTGGTGACGAAGGCCTAACAACCATCGTTAGTGTTCTGGTGACGAAGGCCTAACAACCATCGTTAGTGTTCTGGTGACGAAGGCCTAACAACCATCGTCAGTGTTCTGGTGACAAAGGCCTAACAACCATCGTTAGTGTTCTGGTGACGAAGGCCTAACAACCATCGTCAGTGTTCTGATGACGAAGGCCTAACAACCATCGTCAGTGTTCTGGTGACGAAGGCCTAACAACCATCGTCAGTGTTCTGGTGACGAAGGCCTAACAACCATCGTTAGTGTTCTGTTGACGAAGGCCTAACAACCATCGTTAGTGTTCTGTTGACGAAGGTCTAACAACCATCGTTAGTGTTCTGGTGACGAAGGCCTAACAACCATCGTTAGTGTTCTGTTGACGAAGGCCTAACAACCATCGTTAGTGTTCTGGTGACGAAGGCCTAACACCCATCGTCAGTGTTCTGGTGACGAAGGCCTAACAACCATCGTCAGTGTTCTGGTGACGAAGGCCTAACAACCATCGTTAGGGTTCTTGTGACGACGGCCTAACAACCATCGTTAGGGTTCTTGTGACGAAGGCCTAACAACCATCGTTAGTGTTCTGGTGACGAAGGCCTAACAACCATCGTTAGGGTTCTTGTGACGAAGGCCTAACAACCATCGTTAGTGTTCTGGTGACGAAGGCCTAACAACCATCGTTAGTGTTCTGGTGACGAAGGCCTAACAACCATCGTCAGTGTTCTGGTGACGAAGGCCTAACAACCATCGTTAGTGTTCTGGTGACGAAGGCCTAACAACCATCGTCAGTGTTCTGGTGACGAAGGCCTAACAACCATCGTCAGTGTTCTGGTGACGAAGGCCTAACAACCATCGTTAGTGTTCTGGTGACGAAGGCCTAACAACCATCGTTATTGTTCTTTTGATTAAGGCCTAACAACCATCGTCAGTGTTCTGGTGACGAAGGTCTAACAACCATCGTTAGTGTTCTGTTGACGAAGGCCTAACAACCATCGTTAGTGTTCTGGTGACGAAGGCCTAACAACCATCGTTAGTGTTCTGGTGACGAAGGCCTAACAACCATCGTCAGTGTTCTGGTGACGAAGGCCTAACAACCATCGTTAGTGTTCTTTTGACGAAGGCCTAACAACCATCGTTAGTGTTCTGGTGACGAAGGCCTAACAACCATCGTTAGTGTTCTGGTGACGAAGGCCTAACAACCATCGTTAGTGTTCTGGTGACGAAGGCCTAACAACCATCGTTATGGTTCTTGTGACGAAGGCCTAACAACCATCGTTAGTGTTCTGGTGACGAAGGCTTAACAACCATCGTTAGTGTTCTGGTGACGAAGGCCTAACAACCATCGTCAGTGTTCTTGCGACGAAGGCCTAACAACCATCGTCAGTGTTCTGGTGACGAAGGCCTAACAACCATCGTTAGTGTTCTGGTGACGAAGGCCTAACAACCATCGTCAGTGTTCTGGTGACGAAGGCCTAACAACCATCGTCAGTGTTCTGGTGACGAAGGCCTAACAACCATCGTTAGTGTTCTGGTGACGAAGGCCTAACAACCATCGTCAGTGTTCTGATGACGAAGGCCTAACAACCATCGTCAGCTTTCTGGTGACGAAGGCCTAACAACCATCGTTAGTGTTTTATATAGCCCTTCGTACATCAGCTAATATCTCGAGGTGCTGTACAGAAACCCAGCCTAAAACCCCAAACAGCAAGCAATGCAGGTGTAGAAGCACGGTGGCTAGGAAAAACTCCCTAGAAAGGCCAAAACCTAGGAAGAAACCTAGAGAGGAACCAGGCTATGAGGGGTGGCCAGTCCTCTTCTGGCTGTGCCGGGTGGAGATTATAACAGAACATGGCCAAGATGTTCAAAATTTTCATAAGTGACAAGCATGGTCAAATAATAATCAGGAATAAATGTCAGTTGGCTTTTCATAGCCGATCATTAAGAGTTGAAAACAGCAGGTCAACAAGGAGTCATCATGCCCGGTAATCCTGATGTAATCCTGATGTATGGTCCTAGGGCTCAGGTTCTCCGAGAGAGAGAAAGAAAGAGAGAAGGAGAGAATTAGATAGAGCCAAGATTTTCAAAATGTTCATAAATGACAAGCATGGTCAAATAATAATCAGGAATAAATGTCAGTTGGCTTTTCATAGCCGATCATTAAGAGTTGAAAACAGCAGGTCTGGGACAGGTAGGGGTTCCATGACCGCAGGCAGAACAGTTGAAACTGGAACAGCAGCAAGGCCAGGTGGACTGGGGACAGCATGGAGTCATCATGCCCGGTAGTCCTGACGTATGGTCCTAGGGCTCAGGTCCTCCTAGAGAGAGAAAGAAAGAGAGAAGGAGAGAATTAGAGAGAGCCAAGATTTTCAAAATGTTCATAAATGACAAGCATGGTCAAATAATAATCAGGAATAAATGTCAGTTGGCTTTTTCATAGCCGATCATTAAGAGTTGAAAGCAGCAGGTCTGGGACAGGTAGGGGTTCCATAACCGCAGGCAGAACAGTTGAAACTGGAACAGCAGCAAGGCCAGGTGGACTGGGGACAGCAAGGAGTCATCATGCCCGGTAGTCCTGACGTAGGGTCCTAGGGCTCAGGTTCTCCGAGAGAGAGAAAGAAAGAGAGAAGGAGAGAATTAGAGAGAGCATACTTAAATTCACACAGGACACTGGATAAGACAGGAGAAGTACTCCAGATATAACTAACTGACCCTAGCCCCCCGACACATAAACTACTGCAGCATAAATACTGGAGGCTGAGATAGGAGGGGTCAGGAGACAATGTGGCCCCATCCGATGATACCCCCGGACAGGGCCAAACAGGAAGGATATAACCCCACCCACTTTGCCAAAGCACAGCCCCCGCACCACTAGAGGGATATCTTCAACCACCAACTTACAATCCTGAGACAAGGCCGAGTATAGCCCACAATGTGATGAAGGCCTAACAACCTCACTCACTCACTCACTCACTCACTCACTCACTCACTCGCACACACACACACACATACACACACATAAAGACACAGTTTGACACAGTGATTTAGTTGGTGAAATTGGAACAAGGAGTAGCCTGAAGACAGAGTGTGAATATGAGGACAGGGTCAGTCTGCATGGGGGGTTGGGAGAGGGTTGGGAGAGGGTTGGGAGGGGGTTGGGAGGGGGTTGGGAGAGGGTTGGGAGGGGGTTGGGAGAGGGTTGGGAGGGGGTTGGGAGAGGGTTGGGAGAGGGTTGGGAGGGGGTTGGGAGAGGGTTGGGAGGGGGTTGGGAGGGGGTTGGGAGGGATTGGGAGGGAGTTGGGAGGGAGTTGGGAGAGGGGTTGGGAGTGGGTTGGGAAAGGGTTGGGAGAGGGTTGGGAGGGGGTTGGGAGGGGGTTGGGAGAGGGTTGGGAGTGGGTTGGGTGGGGGTTGGGAGAGGGTTGGGAGGGGGTTGGGAGGGGGTTGGGAGAGGGTTGGGAGGGGATTGGGAGAGGGTTGGGAGGGGGTTGGGAGGGGGTTGGGAGAGGGTTGGGAGGGAGTTGGGAGAGGGTTGGGAGGGGATTGGGAGGGGGTTGGGAGGGGGTTGGGAGGGGGTTGGGAGAGGGTTGGGAGGGGGTTGGGAGGGGATTGGGAAAGGGTTGGGAGAGGGTTGGGAGGGGGTTGGGAGGGGATTGGGAGGGGGTTGGGAGGGGGTTGGGAGAGGGTTGGGAGGGGATTGGGAGGGGGTTGGGAGGGGGTTGGGAGGGGATTGGGAAAGGGTTGGGAGAGGGTTGGGAGGGGGTTGGGAGGGGATTGGGAGGGGGTTGGGAGGGGGTTGGGAGGGGATTGGGAGGGGGTTGGGAGGGGATTGGGAGAGGGTTGGGAGGGGGTTGGGAGGGGGTTGGGAGAGGGTTGGGAGGGGATTGGGAGGGGGTTGGGAGGGGATTGGGAGGGGGTTGGGAGGGGGTTGGGAGAGGGTTGGGAGAGGGTTGGGAGGGGATTGGGAGGGGGTTGGGAGGGGATTGGGAGGGGGTTGGGAGGGGGTTGGGAGAGGGTTGGGATGGGATTGGGAGGGGGTTGGGAGGGGATTGGGAGTGGGTTGGGAAAGGGTTGGGAGAGGGGCAGCAGGGTTTAGGGTTAGTTTCTTTACATGCTGTAGGAAGAGGAATGTGAATACATTGTGGTACTTATAATCTTTACTGTGAGCAGTAATGTATCGGGAGATGTTGTACTGTATGTATCGTCCCACACAATCCATGTCCACCTATGACAGGAAGTTTGTAAAGGGAAAATAATAATATCTTCAACATATCTAGTTTTTCTGATCAGATGGACAGAGTTGTTGTTTATTTAAGCAAATATCAGTCAACGTTCTGTAGTTAACTCATTTCTACCGCTGTGTTATAATGATGGAGAGAGAGAGGACCAGGACAAGGCCATAGAGCAGACAACCAATGCCACCTACTACTGCCCCAAAGACATGGAAGCATAGAACGAAGGCACGAGAGACAGAGTGATAGAGAGACAGGGAGAGAAGGGAGGGGATGTGGGGGTAGAGATACAGGGAGAAAAAGAGGGGGGGAGAGATAGAGAGACAGGGAGGGAAAGAGGGCGAGAGGGGGATCCCCCAGGGTTAATTAAATCTCTGTACTCTGTCAGTGTGGTTATCTCCTTCTCTCTCTGAGTCTCAGCTCCAGGCTGACAGGCCTTCCCTCTCTCTCTCTCTCTCTTGCTCAGCAGTGCATTATGGGAAAGAGAGTTCCTAAACACAGAGGGTCACACAGAATCACAAAATATTGCCAGCTGCCACAAACGTTTGTGGAGATTGCATTCATGATCAACTATGCACATGTCAGCTCAACCATACATTACCTTTAAAAGTAGAAGCACTAATGTTCTGTGTATGACCGCCATTGTCACCATCGTCATTGATGTTATCGTCTCCATCAGCAACATTACCACCATCATCATCACCATCACCGTCATTATCACCATCATCACCATCACCTTCATTACCACCATCATCACCTTCATTACCACCATCATCACCATCACCTTCATTACCACCATCATCACTGTCACCTTCATTACCACCATCATCACCATCACTTTCATTTGCACCTTCATTACCACCATCATCACCATCACCGTCATTACCACCATCAACACCATCACCTTCATTACCACCATCATCATCATCACCTTCATTACCACCATCATCACCGTAACCTTCATTACCACCATCATCATCATCACCTTCATTACCACCATCATCACCTTCATTACCACCATCATCATCATCACCTTCATTACCACCATCATCACCATCATCACCACCATCATCACCGTCATTACCACCATCATCAGCATCACCTTCATTACCATCATCATCACCATCACCATCATCATCATCATTACCACCATCATCATCACCATCACCGTCACCTTCATTACCACCACCATCATTATCATCACCATCATTACCATCACCATCATCATCACCACCATCATCATCATCACCTTCATTACCATCACCATCACCATCACCATCATTACCATCACCACCATTACCATTACCACCACCATCACCATCATCATTACCATCCTCATCACCATCACCATCATTACCATCACCATCATCACCATCATTACCACCACCATCCCCATCATCATCACCACCACCACCATCACCATCATCATCACCACCATCATTACCATCACCATCATTACCACCATCATCATCATCATTACCACCATCATCACCATCATCATCACCACCTTCATTACCATCACTGTCACCATCATTACCATCACCTTCATTACCATCACCATCATTACCATTATCACCACCATCATCATTACCATCATCATCACCATCATTACCATCACCACCATCACCATCATCATCACCACCATCATCATCATCACCTTCATTACCACCATCATCACCATTGATGTTGAACACTCTTCAAACATCACAGCCTGTAGCAGTGTCAGCTCAGTGAAAGTCCTTGTTTGAAAGGAGCCCTCAACACAAACAACATGACACTAGACACTAACAGTGGCTAAGTACGTCCCAAATGGGAACTTATATCCTTTATAGTACACTACTTTTGACCAGAACCCTATGGTGTGGTCAAAAGTAGTGCACTATGGAACAAGGTGCCATTTAGGATGCAGGCAGTGTTGATTCTGGAGTCCTCTTCTTTCTTCCTTTGTGATGCAATCCCCAGAGATGTTTTCTCCTAAAGAACATTGTATTATTTTTATTAACGAGTTTTGCCTTAATTAGCGAATAGGGTTGTTTTATCAATGATCCATGAAAAGAACAGCCCAATGGAAGACTAACAGAGAGAGAGTGAGAGAGAGAGTGTATGTGTGTGTGTGAGAGAGATGTCTCTATCCCTTTGAAACTTCTGTGAGTGTAATGTTTACTGCTCATTTTTTATTGTTTATTTCATTTTTCTTTATTAGCTTTTTCACTTGCTTGGCAAGTGTGTTAACATATGTTTTCCATGCCAATAAAGCCATTTAATTGAGAGAGAGAGAGAGAAAGAGAGAGATAGAGAGAAAGAAATAGAGAGATTGATCGAGAAAGTGAAAGAAAGAGAGAGAGAGAGAGAGAGTGTGATTTGAGATATATTTTTCATTTTATTTGTTTTAATTCATCTGCAAAAAATGTCACTGAAATATGAAATGACCTGATGATGCAAACATGTGAAAACATGGGTGTTAATACTTTGTTTCTCCTCCTGCTGGTACAGTACGTTCCTTATGTCACTGTATTTAAAAAAATTCAAACATTTAATTCGGCAAGTCAGTTAAGAACAAATTCTTATTTACAATGACTGCCTAACCCGGGATATGCTGGGCCAATAGTGAGCGGCCCTATAGGACTCCCAATCATGGCTGGTTGTGATACAGATTGGAATCGAACCAGGGTCTGTAGTGACGCCTCTTGCACTGAGATGCCTTAGACCGCTACACCAGTCGGGAGCCCAATGGGGCTACGGTATATGTTAGTGTGTTTAGACATTTGTGTAGAGTTAAGATCATTTGTCATGCTATCTCTCATGAACACACACACACACTCACACATTAACCATGTCTTTATCTTTGTCTCTGTGACAGTGTGGACTGTGAGGTTCTCTCAGGAGCCAGCAGACCAGTCTGTTGTTCTGGGGGGGAGGGTGGTTCTGTCCTGTGTCGTCTTCAACTACAGCGGCATCGTACAGTGGACCAAGGATGGACTAGCACTGGGCATCGGAGAGGGCCTCAAGGGTGAGAGCACACACACACACACACACACACACACACACACACACACACACACACACACACACACACACACACACACACACACACACACACACACACACACACACACACACACACACGAGTACACACATACGCTCGCAAGGATGTCCGCATACACATACACACACACATATACATGAATTGTGCTCCTTGGCGTTCACCTCTCTGATGGTTGCTATGCTGCTGGTTCTGACGGTTGCTATGCTGCTGGTAGGTAGAGGCAGAGATGATGTAATCTAGACCAATACTTTTGTCCCCTTTGGAATCCAAATCGATGATGTCATAATTCAAGGGTGCTTCCAGACTTGTGGTCTGCCATCTAGTGTTTGGAATGCCCCCTGTATATGATGTTATGAGAGACTGTTTCTCTATGTGAATGGAAATGTGTGTTCATTCTCTCAGATGTATAATGTGCTGCTATCTTCATACATCTTCATTTAAATGTATTTATTTTCTACGTCTCAGCGTGACCCAGGTACCGTGTGCTGCAGGTGTACATGTACAGTATATGTCTCTCTGTCTCCCCCCAGCCTGGCCCAGGTACTGTGTGCTGCAGGTGTACAGTATCTCTCTCTCTGTCTCTCTCTGTCCTCTCCTGGCCCAGGTACCGTGTGCTGCAGGTGTACAGTATCTCTCTCTCTGTCTCTCTCTGTCCTCTCCTGGCCCAGGTACCATGTGCTGCAGGTGTACAGTATCTCTCTCTCTCTGTCCTAGCCTGGCCCAGGTACTGTGTGCTGCAGGGGTACAGTATCTCTCTCTCTCTGTCCTAGCCTGGCCCAGGTATCGTGTTCTGCAGGTGTACAGTATCTCTCTCTCTCTGTCCTAGCCTGGCCCAGGTACAGTGTGCTGTAGGGGTACAGTATCTCTCTCTCTGTCCTAGCCTGGCCCAGGTACTGTGTGCTGCAGGGGTACAGTATCTCTCTCTCTCTGTCCTAGCCTGGCCCAGGTATCGTGTTCTGCAGGTGTACAGTATCTCTCTCTCTCTGTCCTAGCCTGGCCCAGGTACAGTGTGCTGTAGGGGTACAGTATCTCTCTCTCTGTCTCTCTCTGTCCTCTCCTGGCCCAGGTACCGTGTGCTGCAGGTGTACAGTATCTCTCTCTCTGTCTCTCTCTGTCCTCTCCTGGCCCAGGTACCGTGTGCTGCAGGTGTACAGTATCTCTCTCTCTGTCTCTCTCTGTCCTCTCCTGGCCCAGGTACCATGTGCTGCAGGTGTACAGTATCTTTCTCTCTCTGTCCTAGCCTGGCCCAGGTATTGTGTTCTGCAGGTGTACAGTATCTCTCTCTCTCTGTCCTCTCCTGGCCCAGGTACCGTGTGCTGCAGGGGTACAGTATCTCTCTCTCTCTGTGTCTCTCTGTCCTAGCCTGGCCCAGGTATCGTGTGCTGCAGGTGTACAGTATCTCTCTCTCTGTGTCTCTCTGTCCTAGCCTGGCCCAGGTACCGTGTGCTGCGGGTGATAGACGTGGGCCAGTACAACCTGGAGATCTCTGCTGCTGCGCTGTCTGATGACTCCCTGTATGAGTGCCAGGCCACGGAGGCTGCCCTGCGCTCCCGGAGAGCCAAACTCACCATCCTCAGTGAGTATCTATCTGTGTGTCCACTGCCGTGTGTGACTGTGTGTCCACTGCAGTGTGTGACTGTGTGTCCACTGCAGTGTGTGACTGTGTGTCCACTGCAGTGTGTGACTGTGTGTCCACTGCAGTGTGTGACTGTGTGTCCACTGCAGTGTGTGACTGTGTGTCCACTGCCGTGTGTGACTGTGTGTCCACTGCAGTGTGTGACTGTGTGTCCACTGCAGTGTGTGACTGTGTGTCCACTGCAGTGTGTGACTGTGTGTCCACTGCAGTGTGTGACTGTGTGTCCACTGCAGTGTGTGACTGTGTGTCCACTGCAGTGTGTGACTGTGTGTCCACTGCAGTGTGTGACTGTGTGTCCACTGCCGTGTGTGACTGTGTGTCCACTGCAGTGTGTGACTGTGTGTCCAATGCGGTGTGTGACTGTGTGTGTCCACTGCAATGTGTGACTGTGTGTGTCCACTGCAGTGTGTGACTGTGTGTGTCAACTGCAGTGTGTGACTGTGTGTGTCAAGAGTGAGTGTCTGTCCAGTGTGTGACTGTGTATTATTATGTGGAGTGTGTGTATCTAGTGCAGTCTGTGAGTGTGTGTGTCCAGTGCAGTGTGTGACTGTACAGTATGTCTGCTGTTGTGTATATGCAGAGTGTGTGTGTTGTATTGTGTATATGCAGAGTGTGTGTTCATCTCTGTGTGTGTGTTGTAGTGTAGACGCGGTGTGTGTGTGTATTCATCGTCGTGTGTGTTTTATTGTGTTGTCCTACAGTCCCTCCTGATGACCCAGTGATCGAGGGCTTTCCAGAGATCCTGCTGAGAGCCAATGCCTCGTACAACCTGAGCTGTGTGTCCCGCGGGGCCAAGCCACTGGCCCTCATCGAGTGGCAGCGGGATGGGGTGGCCCTGGAGGGAGCTTTTAGTTCCACTGTGAGTCACACACAGATGTGCTCACCGCTGCATGTTGCCATAGTTGATGTTTTATCACTAAATACACCTTTTGCTGGCTCCACCCTGTCCTCGCTCTCATTGTCTCTCCCCCTCTGTCTACCCCATCCTCCCCCTCTCTCTCTCCCCCCTCTCTCTCTCCCTCTCCCCGCTCTCCCTCTCCCCCCTCTTTCTCTCCCTCTCTCCCCCTCTCTCTACCCCATCCTCCCCCTCTCTCTCTCTCTCCCCCCTCTCTCTCTCCCTCTCCCCACTCTCTCTCTCCCTCTCCCCCCTCTTTCTCTCCCTCTCTCCCCCTCTCTCTACCCCATCCTCCCCCCTCCCTCTCCTTCCCTCCCCTCTCTCTCCCTCTCCCCCTCTCTCTCTCCCTCTCCCCGCTCTCTCTCTCCCTCTCCCCCCTCTTTCTCTCCCTCTCTCCCCCTCTCTCTACCCCATCCTCCCCCTCTCTCTCTCCCTCTTCCCCTCTCTCTCTCCCTCTCCCCCTCTCTCTCTCCCTCTCCCCCCTCTATCTCCCTCTCTCACCCCCAGGAGGTTCTCCCAGACAGAAAGAGAGTGACGACCCGGAGCTTCCTACCCATCATCCCAGAGGACAAAGACACGGGACGCAACTTTACCTGTGTGGCCAGCAACCGGGCTGTCCCCATGGGAAAACGCACCACCGTCACCCTCAACGTCCACCGTAAGTGTGTGTGTGTGTGTGTGTGTGTGTGTGTGTGTGTGTGTGTGTGTGTGTGTGTGTGTGTGTGTGTGTGTGTGTGTGTGTGTGTGTGTGTGTGTGTGTGTGTGTGTGTGTGTGTGTGTGTGGTGGGAGGTGGGGGGGTGTGTATGTTAATAGTTTTAAGGTATGATTATGTGACTGTGTTTCAGGTTTATTTAATCCCTCCATCTTCCTCCCTCTCCTCTCCTCTCCTTCCCTCCCTCCCTCCCTCCCTCCTGCAGACCCCCCCAAGGTGAACCTATCCATGGAGCCTCAGTCTGTCCTGGAGGGAGAGAGAGTCACCTTCACCTGCCAGGCCACCGCCAACCCCCCCATCATGGGCATCCGGTCAGTGGGAGTCTGTTGGATAAGTGTGTTTATTGGGGGGTATTCAGTAGTGTGTTTGCTAGGTGGTATTCAGTAGTGTGTTTTATGGGGGGTATTCAGTAGTGTGTTTGATGGGTGGTATTCAGTAGTGTGTTTTATGGGGGGTATTCAGTAGTGTGTTTGATGGGTGGTATTCAGTAGTGTGTTTTATGGGGGGTATTCAGTAGTGTGTTTGATGGGTGGTATTCAGTAGTGTGTTTTATGGGGGGTATTCAGTAGTGTGTTTGCTAGGGGGTATTCAGTAGTGTGTTTGATGGGTGGTATTCAGTAGTGTGTTTTATGGGGGGTATTCAGTAGTGTGTTTGATGGGTGATGTTCAGTAGTGTGTTTGATGGGTGATGTTCAGTAGTGTGTTTATTGGGTGGTATTCAGTAGTGTGTTTGCTAGGGGGTATTCAGTAGTGTGTTTGCTAGGTGGTATTCAGTAGTGTGTTTGCTAGGGGGTATTCAGTAGTGTGTTTGCTAGGTGGTATTCAGTAGTGTGTTTGCTAGGTGGTATTCAGTAGTGTGTTTGCTAGGTGGTATTCAGTAGTGTGTTTGCTAGGGGGTATTCAGTAGTGTGTTTGCTAGGTGGTATTCAGTAGTGTGTTTGCTGGGTGGTATTCAGTAGTGTGTTTGCTAGGTGGTATTCAGTAGTGTGTTTGCTAGGGGGTATTCAGTAGTGTGTTTGCTAGGGGGTATTCAGTAGTGTGTTTGCTAGGGGGTATTCAGTAGTGTGTTTTATGGGGGGTATTCAGTAGTGTGTTTTATGGGGGGTATTCAGTAGTGTGTTTATTGGGTGGTATTCAGTAGTGTGTTTGCTGGGTGGTATTCAGTAGTGTGTTTGCTGGGTGGTATTCAGTAGTGTGTTTGATGGGTGGTATTCAGTAGTGTGTTTTATGGGGGGTATTCAGTAGTGTGTTTGATGGGTGGTATTCAGTAGTGTGTTTGATGGGAGGTATTCAGTAGTGTGTTTGATGGGTGGTATTCAGTAGTGTGTTTTATGGGGGGTATTCAGTAGTGTGTTTGATGGGTGGTATTCAGTAGTGTGTTTTATGGGGGGTATTCAGTAGTGTGTTTGATGGGTGGTATTCAGTAGTGTGTTTGATGGGTGGTATTCAGTAGTGTGTTTTATGGGGGGTATTCAGTAGTGTGTTTGATGGGTGGTATTCAGTAGTGTGTTTTATGGGGGGTATTCAGTAGTGTGTTTGATGGGTGGTATTCAGTAGTGTGTTTGATGGGTGATGTTCAGTAGTGTGTTTGCTAGGTGGTATTCAGTAGTGTGTTTTATGGGGGGTATTCAGTAGTGTGTTGGATGGGTGGTATTCAGTAGTGTGTTTGATGGGGGGTATTCAGTAGTGTGTTGGATGGGTGTTATTCAGTAGTGTGTTTGATGGGGGGTATTCAGTAGTGTGTTTGATGGGTCGTATTCAGTAGTGTGTTTGCTAGGTGGTATTCAGTAGTGTGTTTTATGGGGGGTATTCAGTAGTGTGTTTGCTAGGTGGTATTCAGTAGTGTGTTTGATGGGGGGTATTCAGTAGTGTGTTTGATGGGTGGTATTCAGTAGTGTGTTTGATGGGTGGTATTCAGTAGTGTGTTTGATGGGGGGTATTCAGTAGTGTGTTTGCTAGGTGGTATTCAGTAGTGTGTTTGATGGGGGGTATTCAGTAGTGTGTTGGATGGGTGGTATTCAGTAGTGTGTTTGATGGGTGGTATTCAGTAGTGTGTTTGATGGGGGGTATTCAGTAGTGTGTTTGATGGGTGATGTTCAGTAGTGTGTTTGCTAGGTGGTATTCAGTAGTGTGTTTTATGGGGGGTATTCAGTAGTGTGTTGGATGGGTGGTATTCAGTAGTGTGTTTGATGGGGGGTATTCAGTAGTGTGTTGGATGGGTGTTATTCAGTAGTGTGTTTGCTAGGTGGTATTCAGTAGTGTGTTTTATGGGGGGTATTCAGTAGTGTGTTTTATGGGTGATGTTCAGTAGTGTGTTTGCTAGGTGGTATTCAGTAGTGTGTTTTATGGGGGGTATTCAGTAGTGTGTTTTATGGGTGGTATTCAGTAGTGTGTTTGATGGGGGGTATTCAGTAGTGTGTTTGATGGATGGTATTCAGTAGTGTGTTTTATGGGTGATGTTCAGTAGTGTGTTTGATGGGTGGTATTCAGTAGTGTGTTTTATGGGGGGTATTCAGTAGTGTATTTGATGGATGGTATTCAGTAGTGTGTTTGATGGGTGGTATTCAGTAGTGTGTTTGATGGGGGGTATTCAGTAGTGTGTTTTATGGATGGTATTCAGTAGTGTGTTTGATGGGTGATGTTCAGTAGTGTGTTTGATGGATGGTATTCAGTAGTGTGTTTGATGGGTGGTATTCAGTAGTGTGTTTGATGGGGGGTATTCAGTAGTGTGTTTTATGGATGGTATTCAGTAGTGTGTTTGATGGGTGATGTTCAGTAGTGTGCACTGTAGCAGCAAAACATAACAAAATACCTTGCAACAGAATACCAAAAACAAGCATTTCCTATTGGACAAGTTCAAGTAGTCCCTCCCCATTTCAGTTAGTCTTCTTCTATTTGGTGTCTAGTGAATACTAACTGTGATAGTGTGTCTGTTAGTGTGTCTGATAGTGTGTCTGTTGGTGTGTCTGTTAGTGTGTCTGTTAATGTGCCTGATAGTGTGTCTGTTGGTGTGTCTGTTAATGTGTGTCTAGTGAATACTACCTGTGATAGTGTGTCTGTTGGTGTGTCTGTTAGTGTGTCTGTTAATGTGCCTGATAGTGTGTCTGTTGGTGTGTCTGTTAATGTGTGTCTAGTGAATACTACCTGTGATAGTGTGTCTGTTAGTGTGTATGTTAGTGTGTCTGTTAGTGTGTCTGATAGTGTGTCTGTTGGTGTGTCTGTTAATGTGTGTCTAGTGAATACTACCTGTGATAGTGTGTCTGTTAGTGTGTCTGTTAGTGTGTCTGATAGTGTGTCTGTTGGTGTGTCTGTTAATGTGTGTCTAGTGAATACTACCTGCGATAGTGTGTCTGTTGGTGTGTCTGTTGGTGTGTCTGTTAATGTGTGTCTAGTGAATACTACCTGTGATAGTGTGTCTGTTGGTGTGTCTGTTAGTGTGTCTGATAGTGTGTCTGTTGGTGTGTATGTTAATGTGTCTGTTAGTGTGTGTCTATGATATTGTGAACCTATACGATCAGTATGTGTTGCTGAGACTGTTCCACCTGTGTGTCTCTCTCAGGTGGGCGAAGGGGGGAGTTCTCCTGGAGGGGATGAGAGACAGTGTGTTTGTGACCACAGCAGACCATTCCTTCCACACCGAGCCTGTCTCCTGCTCAGTCTTTAACGCTGTGGGACACACCAACCTCAGCATCCTGGTCAACGTACACTGTGAGTCTGACCATTAGATAGATGTGATTGTCCTCCGAAGAGGGAATTCATTTCCACAGCTCATGCATTTACATGTGAAGACCAACATCACCCAGACATGACATTTCTAGTTCCATACCTCCAGATAAACAGGCAGGAGACTGAGACAGCAGAGCATATTAGTCTGTCTGTTTGTCTGCTTTCTTGTCTACTGTGTCTGTCTTTCTGTCTGTCCGTCAGTTCGTCTGTCTGTCTGCCTGTCTGCCTGTGTCTTCCTACTACTGCATCACAGGAGGTTGGTGGCACCTTAAATGGGGAGGACGGGCTCGTGGTAATGGCTGGAGCTGGATAGGTGGAATGGTATCAAACACATCAAACACACGGTTTCCATGGTTCCCATGTAGTTGATGCCATTCCATTCACTCAGTTCCAGCCAATATTATGAGCCTTTCTCCCCTCAGCAGCCTCCACTGTACAGTATCAATCATTCTACCTGCAAACAGCAGGTGTGCTGCTCCTGGCTCTTTATTAGGTGTTTGGACGTGATGATGTGATGATTGCGTTGATCAGGCCCGAACTGAGCCAGGTGGCTTAACCACTGCTCCTCCCTCTTCAGCCACAGCCAATGTGATGCTCTCTCTACCTCCTGTCCAGCTGTGCGATCTTCTTCCTCTGTGTTCCTTTTACTCTGAGGATACCTCTTGCCCCAATCTCCATTGGCAGGCCTTCCGTTCCCTTGTCTGTACAGCGCCTGGTACTTCCTCAATCCTCTCCTCCCATGGAACCGTCAGCTCGAGCATTATGATGTTCTTTATGCTCCTCAGCCAGATCAACAGATCTACAGTGCATTCAGAAAGTGTTCAGACCCGTTGACTTTATCCACATTTTGTTACGTTACAGCTTTATTCTGCAACAGATTAAAATGTTTGTTATTTTCCCTCACACACAATACCTCATAATGACAAAGCAAAAATAGGTTTTTAGAAATTTTTGCAAATAAAAATCCACGGAAATATAACATTTACATAAGTATTCAGACACTTTACTCAGTACTTTGTTGAAGCACCTTTGGCAGTGATTACAGCCTCGAGTCTTCTTGGGTATGACAAGCTTGGCACACCTGTATTGGGGAGTTTCTCTCATTCTTCTCTTCAGATTCTCTCAAGCTCTGTCAGGTTGGATGGCGAGCGTCGCTACACAGCTCTTTTCAGATCTCTCCAGAGATGTTTGATTGTGTTCAAGTCCGGGCTCTTGCTGGGCCACTCAAGGACATTCAGAGACTTGTCCCAAAGCCACTCCTGCGTTGTCTTTGCTGTGTGCTTAGGGTCGTTGTCCTGTGGGTGAAGGTGAACCTTCACCCCAGTCTGAGGTCCTGAGCACTCTGGAGCAGGTTTTCATCAAGGATCTTGCTATACTTTGCTCCGTTCATCTTACCCTCAATCCTGACTAGTCTGCTAGTCCCTGTCGCTGAAAAACATTCCCACAGCATGATGCTGCCACCACCATGCTTCACCGTAGGGATGGTGCCAAGTTTCCTCCAGACGTGATGCTTTGAATTGAGGTCAAAGAGTTCAATCTTGGTTTCAGACCAGAGAATCTTGTTTCTCATGGTCTGAGAGTCCTTCAGGTGCCCTTTGGCAAACTTCAAGCGGGCTGTCATGTGCCTTTTACTGAGGAGTGGCTTCCGTCTGGCCACTCTACCATAATGGCCTGATTGGTGGAGTGTTGCAGAGTTGATTGTTCTTCTGGAAGGTTCTCCCATCTCCACAGAGGAACTCTAGAGCTCTGTCAGAGTGACCATCGGGTTCTTGGTCACCTCCCTGACCAAGGCCCTTCTCCCCCGATTGCTCAGTTTTGCCGGGCGGCCAGCTCTAGAAAGAGTCTCGGTGGTTCTGAACTTCTTCCATTTAAGAATGATGGAGACCACTGTGTTCTTGGGGACCTTCAGTGCTGCAGAAATGTTTTGGTACCCTTCCCAAGATCTGTGCCTCGACACAATCTAGTTTCGGAGCTCTACGGACAATTCCTTCGACGTCATGCCGGGGTTTTTTCTCTGACATGCAATGTCAACTGTGGGACCTTATATAGACAGGTGTGTGCCTTTCCGAAACATGTCCAATCAATTATATTTTTAATTTACCACAGGACTCCAATCAAGTTGTAGAAACATCTCAAGGATGATCAATGGAAATAGGATGCACCTGAGCTCAATTTCGAGTATCATAGCAAAGGGTCTGAATAAATGTGACATTTTTTCTAAAAATGTGTTTTCACTTTGAGATATTGTGTGTAGATTTTATAACAAAGCTAAATATTTAATACATTTTAGAATAAGACTGTAATGTCACAAAATGTGGGAAAAGTCAAGGGGTCTGAATACTTTCTGAAAGCACTGTGTCTGTCTGT
Source organism: Salvelinus fontinalis (assembly GCF_029448725.1). Classification (NCBI taxonomy): domain Eukaryota; kingdom Metazoa; phylum Chordata; class Actinopteri; order Salmoniformes; family Salmonidae; genus Salvelinus; species Salvelinus fontinalis. Next base: position 4,401,338 of record NC_074681.1, on the reverse strand, counting down.
CTGTCTGTCTGTCTGTCTGCCTGTCTGTCTGTCTGTCTGTCTGTCTGTCTGTCTGTCTGTCTACTATACTTGTCTGTCCATCTGTCTCTACTATATACATATATCGGTCTGTCTATATACCTGTCTAACTACTGTATCTGTCTGTCTGTCAGATGGTCCTATCCTGAAGGGGGCGCCCACGCCGATTACGGTGGACATTGACTCTGACGCCAAACTCAACTGCAAGTGGACCGGGAACCCTCCTCTTACACTCACCTGGACCAAGAAGGGATCTAGCATGGTGAGAACTGACAAGTCCTCTGCTATAGATCCTCGCTTTTGGTCAATTCCTTTTCAATGAAGTCAATTCAGGAAGTAAACTGAAATAATTTTTCTCAATGCTTGTCTATGATAATTTTTTGGGGAAATTGGAATTTCGGTATACTTCCTGAATTTACTGGAATTGAAGTGGAATTGAACTCTACTCTGCTGCTGTCCTGGACCCAGAAACCCCATATCCTGAAGCCCATATCCTGAAGCCCTTATCCGTGCTACTAGTGCTTGAATTGGAGTGAAATCGGTGCCGGATGTAACTTATTTTTGATGCCGGTACTCTACATTTAGGTACTGGTAATCATCATATCTTTAAGTCAATATTGTCGTTATTCAGCGTTGAACCGTGTCCCCCCTGAACTTCATACTCACTCCAACCCTAAGACTACCCCCCCCCAGTTGGGTTTTAAACCCTCCTAATGTTGAACTCCTAACCTGTCCCATAAATATTTTATTAATGCATTATAGCGAATTAAGAAAAACTACAGGAACTTTAATGGAGCCTGCGGCTGAGAAAATCAACATGTTTTATGAATTAAATATCTCTCTCCCTCCCTTTACAACTCGCTTCCATCAAACCTCCCTCCCTCGTGTGTGAGTGTGTGTGTGTGTGTGTGTGTGTGTGTGTGCGTGTGTGTGTGTGTGTGTGTGTGTGTGTGTGTGTGTGTGTGTGTGTGCGCGTGCGTGCGTGCGTGCGTGCGTGCGTGCGTGCGTGTGCTTCTCTCAGGTCCTCAGTAACAACGAGGAGCTGGTCCTGAAGTCAGTGAGCCAGGTGGATGCGGGTCAGTACGTGTGTAAGGCCATCGTCCCCAGGATCGGAGTGGGAGAGACTGAGGTCACGCTTACAGTCAACGGTCAGTTACAGCACAGCCGTGTACAGTACACACACACACGTGCACGCGCACACGCACGCGCACGCGCACACACACACACACACACACACACACACACACACACACACACACACACACACACACACACACACACACACACACACACACACACACACACTCACAGCACAGTGTCACTTCTAACATGAATATCCTTTTGATTCTACTGTTACTACTTCTGGGACCATGTGAACACATCCTCATTTAAAAGACTAATAATTTTCCCCAAGTTTTTCAAGCTGTTTATTTATGTATAGGGCGCTGTTTTCTATTACCATTTTATGGTAATCTTTTAGTCCGTGCTTTTACATTTTTAACTCTTTGCCATTTTGAAGCCTTTTTTCGTATGAATATATTTATTGAAAATAAATCAAAACGTTTTGAAGAAACAGTTTATTCTATGGTGCAGAGGGCTGATGCTCGTCGTCTGCAGTGAGAAGATGTCTACCGCAGGACTATGTAGTATCATGACATAGAGATCTCATTCCACCATTTTACATGAAACAGTTAAGTGTCTTGTAATTGACTATTTGTCTGAGTTGCTATTGGCTAAAGAGGTAATTGTAGGTCTCTCCCACTAATTGAGCTAATGAGCTACACCTGTTTAAATGTTTATGGGAGTGTACCAGGGAATGAGAGTGGTAAGCAACGATAGACCAGTGAGGATTATTATTTTATTCGATTAATCTTTTAGTCCTTGTTTTTACCATTTTAACTCTTAGCCATTTTGAAGCCTTTTTTTTGTATTTATATATTGAAAATAAATATCAAAGTTTGGAAGAAACGGTTTCAGTTCTTTTAGTACAAAAACTTTTTTTGTGAAGGACATCGGCCGGCCCCATCACAGGCCCATATTCAAAAAGGGTCTCAGAGCAGAAGTGCTGATCTGGGATCAGGTTCCCCTTGTCAATTTATTATAATCTAAAAAGGCAACAATTATCCCAGATCAGTGCTACTACTCTGAGAAGCTAAGGGGACGATTCAGTCGTTATTCAATCTCCACCCCAAACGAATAACTGATCAATATCATGCTATTCTCATGCTTAAGTTCAATGTCAAAATACGCAGAGAGAGAAAAAGTGCATTGAAAGGGAATTCCGTTCCATAACTCAAGTCGGAATTCCCCCCTAAATGAATACAGGCCCTGATACGACTGCTATGTTACAACTAGATGGTCATTTACTGTGAATAAACATTGTGGGACTTTCTTTAACTCTTTACATGTGTTTTTGTGGCAGTGGATAGGATGGCCTGAACATGTGAACGTTGGGTTGGTGTCTCTAGCTTGAACGGTTCAAGAGTTACTGTTGGTTAGTTATTTTATGCTAATTTATACACATTTACGTAGTTATAGCTGGTACAGATTTTTAAGAATTTGAAGTTAGGATAGGCTGAAGGTTTTAAAGTTTGTTTTGTAGCTTAATTGGCTCATGAGCAGGACCATTTTGAATAGTTACTTCTGTATTCCATGGTTCTCATTCAAACCCATGTTAATTTATGAAATTTCTTCATGATTATAGTTTAAAATGTATATATAGTATCATAAAGTCTTTAGACAAGCAATCTAAGATCTAGTTAGGGTCAGTCTGAACCAATGTTGGTTTGGAGTTGAAAGCTTAAAGGGTGAAAGAGGAGGTAGGTCTAGAAATCTTAATTTTTTACCCTTCTAGTCTGTGGCCCTTTTTTCGTTGAAATGCATTGGTATCCATAGCAATGGCTGCGTCTGAGGTGCTCAATGATGAGACATGAGAGAGCTGTTAGCTGGCGTCAGCTAGCTGCTTTTCGTCACTTTAAACTCTGACAAACAGCTGTCATTTTTTATTGCTAGCAGATAATTCTGTTCTGATTCCAGATTTAAATAGTAGAGAAGCAGACCAAGATTTTTATACCCTCTAATGCCGGATGTACACTGCACAACTTTCAAAATCCTAAAATTGCTGAGCCACTCACATTGCTATCAACATTTTCCTTACTTTTTACAACTCTGTGTTGTTGGTTATTTAAGGGATCATAAGTAAGCATTCCATGGCAATGTCTACCTACACCTGTTGTATTTGGCACATGTGACAAGTAAAATTTGATTTGATTTTGATTTAAAACGACCGTCTTTCCTGTAGTTTATTGTCTTGCCAACGTAGAGATGAGCACAGTAAACGATCTGACACAGACACTATAAGATCCTTCACTTGGTGGTGAGGTTTCTCCATACCACTCTGTCTCACAAAAACAATTATGTGATTAGATTGTTATCGTAGCTAGAACAAGCGGTGGCTCAAAGCAGTCTCATAAACCCTTTTTTAGTCAGTAATTCACACTTGCCATACAGACTTGAAATATCTAGCCAACATTTTGAATTTAATACCATTTCTTGTGAACTTCAGAGCTGTAACGATTTGTCGCTTTGGTTAAAGGCAAGTACCGTACAAACACATACTAGTAGTAGTCATCTCTCATGGGTGATGTGAAACAGCGCCATCATCTCACTGGCTTCTTCTCTGGTGTGCTCTCATTGGCTATTGCTGATCACCGTTCTCAAAACTTGTTGTTGCATATCTCAAACGACAAACATGTTTGCAAATATCAGTGTGTCTGGGACTGCTCAAAGACAGGATCAGTAGCCCTCAGATTGCGTCTCTGACCCAGCTCACATGAAACAGGCGTCGGTGACAGCCACACAACCCTAGTAGGCAACAAAATGGGGATTTTGTCTCCGATCTCAAAAATGTGTCTGGTACAGCTAAATCGGGGACAAAATCGTGTAGTGCACACCCAGGTTTTTGTCTAAAGTGCTGCGAAAATGTTACAAATTTCAGTTGTTTGAAAAATGTATGCGGTTACTAAAACAGCTGTATAATTAGATTGGTATCAGATATTTTTCATTACGATTTTCAGATTTGAATAGCAGAGAAGCAGGGGGGGAGATTTCATACCCTCTAACTTTTTGGGAAAATGGTCAAATTCGCTGATATGTGTCAAAAGTTACATTATTTACAGTGAATAGAATATCATGTTGGGAGTGATGATGTCACAATGGGCCCTATAGAATCCCGAGGAAATCCCGTGAAAGTGGACGAAGGACAAAAAGCTTAATAGTTGAAAAAGTATCAAATATATTTAAAAGAAGTTGTATACAAGCCTGAATAGTCTGAACATTGGAACGTTTGAATGACGTTTCCAGCGTCAACGGTGTGAAAGGACGAGCGTGCTAAAGAAAGATACTAATAATAAGAACCGTGACGAAGATTTAAACGACTAATTACCACTTCCACCACTCAATTTCCACTCATTATCAGACGTTCTGTCACGACTGGAGTGTAGCTGAAATGACATCCTATCTGTCTCTCCCCCCCAGGCCCTCCCATCATCTCCAGCGAACCAGTCCAGTACGCAATGAGAGGGGAGAGAGGGGAGGTCAAGTGCTACATTGCCAGCACCCCTCCACCTGACAAGATTGTGAGTGAAGTGAACTCTGGGAAATATCTGTAAAACGTTATAATAACTTTCATGTATATCCCTTTATAAATGCTTTGTATATGTTATAATTGCTTATGAATTGTAAGGCTTTGTATGTACATTCAGATCAAAGACAAGAGAGAGTGAATGAATGAGAACTGTGCTGATGTCAAGGGGTTGTGTGAGAAGGGGATGACATGAGGTTGACGGATAGTGTGAGAGGGGGGTGAAATGAGGTTGATGGATAGTGTGAGAGGGGGATGACATGAGGTTGACGGATAGTGTGAGAGGGGAATGACATGAGGTTGATGGATAGTGTGAGAGGGGGATGACATGAGGGTTGACGGATAGTGTGAGAGGGGAAATGACATGAGGTTGATGGATAGTGTGAGAGGGGGATAACATGAGGTTGACGGATAGTGTGAGAGAGGGAATGACATGAGGTTGATGGATAGTGTGAGAGGGGGATGACATGAGGGTTGACGGATAGTGTGAGAGGGGAATGACATGAGGTTGATGGATAGTGTGAGAGGGGAATGACATGAGGTTGATGGATAGTGTGAGAGGGGGATGACATGAGGTTGACGGATAGTGTGAGAGAGGGAATGACATGAGGTTGATGGATAGTGTGAGAGGGGGATGACATGAGGTTGACGGATAGTGTGAGAGGGGGATGACATGAGGTTGATGGATAGTGTGAGAGGGGGATAACATGAGGTTGATGGATAGTGTGAGAGGGGATGACATGAGGTTGATGGATAGTGTGAGAGGGGAATGACATGAGGTTGATGGACAGTGTGAGAGGGGGATGACATGAGGTTGACGGATAGTGTGAGAGGGAATGACATGAGGTTGATGGATAGTGTGAGAGAGGGATGACATGAGGTTGATGAATAGTGTGAGAGAGGGAATGCCATGAGGTTGATGGATAGTGTGAGAGGGGTATGACATGAGGTTGACGGATAGTGTGAGAGGGGAATGACATGAGGTTGATGGATAGTGTGAGAGGGGATGACATGAGGTTGATGGATAGTGTGAGAGGGGGGATGACATGAGGTTGATGGATAGTGTGAGAGGGGGATGACATGAGGTTGATGGATAGTGTGAGAGGGGGATGACATGAGGTTGACGGATAGTGTGAGAGAGGGAATGACATGAGGTTGATGGATAGTGTGAGAGGGGGATGCCATAAGGTTGACGGATAGTGTGAGAGGGGGATGACATGAGGTTGATGGATAGTGTGAGAGGGGGATGCCATGAGGCTGACGGATAGTGTGAGAGGGGGATGACATGAGGTTGATGGACAGTGTGAGAGGGGGATGACATGAGGTTGATGGATAGTGTGAGAGGGGATGACATGAGGTTGATGGATAGTGTGAGAGGGGGATGCCATGAGGTTGACGGATAGTGTGAGAGGGGAATGACATGAGGTTGACGGATAATGTGATGGGGGGGATAACATGAGGTTGACGGATAGTGTGAGAGGGGAATGACATGAGGTTGATGGATAGTGTGAGAGGGGGATGCCATGAGGTTGACGGATAGTGTGAGAGGGGGATGATATGAGGTTGACGGATCAGGTGTGAGAGGGGATGACATGAGGTTGATGGATAGTGTGAGAGGGGGATGACATGAGGTTGATGGATAGTGTGAGAGGGGGATGACATGAGGTTGACGGATAGTGTGAGAGGGGGATGACATGAGGGTTGATGGATAGTGTGAGAGGGGATGACATGAGGTTGATGGATAGTGTGAGAGGGGGATGATATGAGGTTGATGGATAGTGTGAGAGGGGGATGATATGAGGTTGATGGATAGTGTGAGAGGGGAATGATATGAGGTTGACGGATCAGGTGTGAGAGGGGATGACATGAGGTTGACGGATAGCGTGAGAGGGGGATGACATGAGGTTGACGGATAGCGTGAGAGGGGATGACATGAGGTTGACGGATCAGGTGTGAGAGGGAATGACATGAGGTTGACGGAAAGCTTGAGAGGGGGATGACATGAGGTTGACGGATAGCGTGAGAGGGGGATGACATGAGGTTGATGGATAGTGTGAGAGGGGGATGACATGAGGTTGACGGATAGCGTGAGAGGGGGATGACATGAGGTTGATGGATAGTGTGAGAGGGGGATGACATGAGGTTGACGGATAGTGTGAGAGGGGGATGACATGAGGTTGATGGATAGTGTGAGAGGGGGATGCCATGAGGTTGACGGATAGTGTGAGAGGGGGATGATATGAGGTTGATGGATAGTGTGAGAGGGGGATGCCATGAGGTTGATGGATAGTGTGAGAGGGGATGACATGAGGTTGATGGATAGTGTGAGAGGGGATGACATGAGGTTGATGGATAGTGTGAGAGGGGGATGCCATGAGGTTGACGGATAGTGTGAGAGGGGAATGACATGAGGTTGACGGATAGTGTGAGAGGGGGGATGACATGAGGTTGACGGATAGTGTGAGAGGGGAATGACATGAGGTTGATGGATAGTGTGAGAGGGGGATGCCATGAGGTTGACGGATAGTGTGAGAGGGAATGACATGAGGTTGATGGATAGTGTGAGAGAGGGATGACATGAGGTTGATGGATAGTGTGAGAGGGGGATGACATGAGGTTGACGGATAGTGTGAGAGAGGGAATGACATGAGGTTGATGGATAGTGTGAGAGGAGTATGACATGAGGTTGACGGATAGTGTGAGAGGGGAATGACATGAGGTTGATGGATAGTGTGAGAGGGGGATGACATGAGGTTGATGGATAGTGTGAGAGGGGATGACATGAGGTTGATGGATAGTGTGAGAGGGGAATGATATGAGGTTGACGGACAGTGTGAGAGGGGGATGACATGAGGTTGACGGACAGTGTGAGAGGGGGACGACATGAGGTTGATGGATAGTGTGAGAGGAATATGACATGAGGTTGACGGATCAGGTGTGAGAGGGGGATGACATGAGGTTGACAGATCAGGTGTGAGAGGGGAGGGGAGATCGTTGAGTAAAATTCTGTACCTTTCAGCGTCAATTATCCACGACAACAGCAGAGAGACATGACACTAATCTGTGGTTTAAAATAAAAAGTATCCACTCCATTTTCAGTGGTTGTGTCCCAAATGACACCCTTTTCCCTTTATAGTGCACTACTTTTGACCAGAGGTCCGATCAAAGGTAGTGCACTATAGGATGCTATTGGGATTGAGCCAGTGAGTCCTCCAGGCGTTTAATGTGATACGACGTTATGGTTTTAGCTTAACGCAGAGACACAAGACCTATGAAATATGAAGCATGGTGCTGTGTGAGTGTCAGAAAGTAGACTGGGTTGGGATGGGGGGGTGGGAGGGAAGGGGAGGGGATGAGTTCAAATCTTTAGCTTCTTTTTCCTCCCCCTTCTCCAGCCAATTTGTTAAAAGATACATTAGCACAACATGTGGGCCGTTGCATATTTCATGTATTCATACTCCATATTTAATAGTATAACTACTTCAGCAGATTTAAAGTAGAAAAACCTGCTAGACTCTTTATTGCTCGTGTACACCTGCCTCAGCCCGGTATGTGTGTGTGTGTGTGTGTATATACGCCTCTGTATACAGTGTAAAGATTTTTTGTTATTGTGTTTTGGCACTTTCTTTAGACGGTAAGGAAATCAGAAGGGGAGAAACAGTGGGAACGGTAGACGAGGGGATTGAACCCGCTTCCGATAGTAAAGTCATATATGACAAATGCTCAACCAGGACTTTTCTATTCTCCATTTGACTCCCTAATTGTGTGTGTGTGTGTGTGTGTGTGTGTGTGTGTGTCTCCCTACAGGTGTGGGCATGGAAGGAGAACGTATGGGAGAAGGAGAAGGGGACTCTGCTGGAGAGGTACACGGTGGAGCAGAGCAAACCTCACTCCCAGGGAGGAGCTGTCCTCTCCACCCTCACCATCAACAACGTCATGGAGTCTGACTTCCACTCTCCGTACAACTGCACCGCCTGGAACCCCTTCGGACCCGGGACCATGATCATCACCCTGGAGGAGAGAGGTATGTCTTAAAGGGGCAATCTTGGTACATTCTTCTTTATAACTGAATGAATGATATAGCCATTGATTCTTGAAAAGGGGGGGGGGGGGTCACATACTTCTCTGAGATGTTTTAGATTACTGGCCAAGACTTCAATATTGAATAGTATGGGAAAGTTTTGGTATTTTAATGTTTTTATTATTTTATTTTTCACCTTTATTTAACCAGGTAGGCTAGTTGAGAACAAGTTCTCATTTGCCACTGCGATCTGGCCAAGATAAAGCATAGCAATTCGACACATACAACAACACAGAGTTACACATGGAATAAACAAAACATACAGTCAATAATACAGTAGAAAAAAAGAAAACAAAAAGTCTATATACAGTCTTCAGACGAAGAGGAGGAGTAGGGATTGGACCAAAGCGCAGCGTGATAATTTGACATAATTAAGTTTATTAAAGTAAAAACGAAAAACGAAAACACTTCAACAAACTACAAAATAACAAAACGACGTAGACAGACCTGAACATGGAACTTACATAAATACACGAAGAACTCACGAACAGGAACAGACTACATCAAACGAACGAACAAACCGAAACAGTCCCGTGTGGTGCAACATACACAGACACGGAAGACAATCACCCACAAACAAACAGTGTGAACAGCCTACCTTTATATGGTTCTCAATCAGAGGAAACGTCAAACACCTGTCCCTGATTGAGAACCATATAAGGCTAATTACCACTAACCTAAACATAGAAACACAAAACATAGAATGCCCACCCCAACTCACGCCCTGACCAACTAAACACATACAAAATTAACAGAAAACAGGTCAGGAACGTGACAGAACCCCCCCCTCAAGGTGCGAATTCCAGACGTACCACCAAAAGTCTAGGGGAGGGTCTGGGTGGGCATCTGTCCACAGTGGCGGCTCAGGCTCTGGGCGTGGTCCCCATCCCACCATAATAAATCCCCGCTTTTTTATCCCCCTCTCAATGAACACCCTCCAAATAACCCCACCTAAATTAAGGGGCATCACCGGGATAAGGAGCAGCACCGGGATAAGGGGCAGCTCCGGACTGTGGGACGGCAGCTCCGGACTGAGGGACGGCAGCTCCGGACTGAGGGACGGCAGCTCCGGACTGAGGGACGGCAGCTCCGGACTGAGGGACGGCAGCTCCGGACTGAGGGACGGCAGCTCCGGACTGAGGGACGGCAGCTCCGGACTGAGGGACGGCAGCTCCGGACTGAGGGACGGCAGCTCCGGACTGAGGGACGGCAGCACCGGACTGGATGGCGGATCCTGGCTGGCTGGCTCTGGCGGATCCTGGCTGGCTGGCTCTGGCGGATCCTGGCTGGCTGGCTCTGGCGGATCCTGGCTGGATGACGGCTCTGGCTGGTCATGGCTGGATGACGGCTCTGGCTGGTCATGGCTGGATGACGGCTCTGGCTGGTCATGGCTGGATGACGGCTCTGGCTGGTCATGGCTGGATGACGGCTCTGGCTGGTCATGGCTGGATGACGGCTCTGGCTGGTCATGGCTCGCTGACGGCTCTGGCTGGTCATGGCTCGCTGACGGCTCTGGCTGGTCATGGCTCGCTGACGGCTCTGGCTGGTCATGGCTCGCTGACGGCTCTGGCTGGTCATGTCTGGCGGAAGGCTCTGGCTGATCCTGTCTGGCGGAAGGCTCTGGCTGATCCTGTCTGGCGGAAGGCTCTGGCTGATCCTGTCTGGTGGAAGGCTCTGGCTGATCCTGTCTGGCAGAAGGCTCTGGCTGATCCTGTCTGGCGGAAGGCTCTAGCAGCTCCTGTCTGGCGGAAGGCTCTAGCGGCTCCTGTCTGGCGGACGGCTCTGAAGGCTCAGTACCGACGGGCAGTTCATGCGGCGCTTGGCAGACGGGCAGTTCAGGCGCCGTTGGGCAGACGGGCAGTTCAGGCGCCGCTTGGCAGACGGGCAGTTCAGGCGCCGCTTGGCAGACGGCAGACTCTGGCCGGCTGAGACGCACTGTAGGCCTGGTGCGTGGTACCGGAACTGGAGGTACTGGGCTAAGGACACGCACCATCAGGCTAGTGCGGGGAACAACAACAGGGCACACTGGACTCTCAAGGCGTACTATAGGCCTGGTGCGTGGTACCGGCACTGGTGTTACCGGGCTGAGGGCACGCACATCAGGGCGAGTACGGGGAGAAGGAACAGTGCGTACAGGGCTCTGGAGACACACAGGAGGCTTGGTGCGTGGTGTAGGCACTGGTGGTACTGGGCTGGAGACACGCACCATAGGGCTAGTGCGTGGAGGAGGAACAGGGCTCTGGAGACACACTGGAAGCCTGGTGCGTGGTGTAGGCACAGGTGGTACTGGACTGGAGCGGGGAGGTGGCGCCGGAAATACCGGACCGTGCAGGCGTACTGGCTCCCTTGAGCACTGAGCCTGCCCAACCTTACCTGGTTGTATGCTCCCCGTCGCCCGACCAGTGCGGGGAGGTGGAATAACCCGCACCGGGCTATGTAGGCGAACCGGGGACACCATGCGTAAGGCTGGTGCCATGTAAGCCGGCCCGAGGAGACGTACTGGTGGCCAGATATGTAGGACCGGCTTCATAACATCCGGCTCAATAGTCAATCTAGCCCTGCCAGTGCGGGGAGGTGGAATAACCCGCACCGGGCTATGCACACGTACAGGAGACACCATGCGCTCTACTGCGTAACATGGTGTCTGCCCGTACTCTCGCTCTCCACGGTAAGTACAGGAAGTAGGTGCAGGTCTCCTACCTGACTTCGCCACTCTCCCTTTTAGCCCCCCCAAGAAATTTTTGGGGTTTACTCACAGGCTTCCTACCGCGTCGTCGTGCTGCCTCCATTCGCCGGTATCCCTCCTCGCACTGCGCCAGAGAATCCCAGGCGGGCTCCGGCACTCGCCCTGGGTCGATCGCCCACCTGTCGATCGCAAGATTTCTCTTCTGACGTCCTCTTGACACCCAGAGGAAGGCGTACGAGGTGTGTTTCGGGTCATAGGTGGCATGACCATGTATAGGCAGAGCGTTGAAGCGAGCATAAACATCTTGCATTTTACTTCCTGGTCGGGGAAAGTGCTGCCAAAGGACTTGTGTTCCACTCAGAGAAAAAATGTAAACGGTTTTAGAAACAATAGACTCTTTTCTATCCAATAGTATTAACAATATGCATATTGTAAGAGCAAAAATATATTAGGAGGCCGTTTGAAAATTTGCACATATTTTCCAGTTTTTCCAAAACGCCCCCTATAGCCCCTAACAGGTTAATGTGTGTCTGGAAGGAGAGTTTACAGTCTAACCAGACACCTAGGTATTTGTAGTTGTCCACGTATTCTAAGTCAGAGCCGTCCAGAGTAGTGATGCTGGACGGGCGAGCAGGCGCGGGCAGTGATCGATTGAAAAGCATGCATGTAGTTTTACTTGCATTTAAGAGCAGTTGGAGGCCACAGAAGGAGAGTTGTATGGCATTGAAGCTCGTCTGGAGGTTAGTTAACACAGTTCCAAAGAGGGGCCAGAAGTATACAGAATGGTGTCGTCTGCGTAGAGGTGGATCAGAGAATCACCAGCAGCAAGAGCGACATCATTGAGATGACAGGCCCTCCAATTTGACACACTGAATTCTGTCTGAGAAGTAGTTGGTAAACCAAGCGAGGTAATCATTTGAGAAACCAAGGCTGTCGAGTCTGCCAATAAGAATGTGGTGATTGACAGAGTCGAAAGCCTTGGCCAGGTCGATGAATACGGCTGCACAGTAATGTCTCTTATCGATGGCGGTCATGATATCGTTTAGAACCTTGAGCATGGCTGAGGTGCACCCATGACCAGCTCTGAAACCAGATTGCATAGCGGAGAAGGTACGGTGGAATTCGAAATGGTCAGTAATCTGTTTGTTAACTTGGCTTTCGAAGACCTTAGAGAGACAGGGTAGGATAGATATAGATCTGTAGCAGTTTGGGTCTAGAGTGTCACCCCCTTTGAAGAGGGGGATGACCGCGGCAGCTTTCCAATCTTTTGGAATCTCATACAATGCGAAAGAGAGGTTGAACAGGCTAGTAATAGGGGTTGCAACAATTTCGGCAGATAATTTGAGAAGAGAGGGTCCAGACTGTCTAGCCCGGCTGATTTGTAGGGGTCCAGATTTTGCAGCTCTTTCAGAACATCAGCTATCTGGATTTGGGTGAAGGAGAAATGGTGGGGGCTTGGGCGGGTTGCTCTGGAGGGTGCCGGGCAGTTGACCAAGGTAGGGGTAGCCAGGTGGAAAGCGTGGCCAGCCGTATTGAAATTCTCAATTATAGTGTATTTATCGGTGGTAACAGTGTTTCCTAGCCTCAGAGCAGTGGGCAGCTGGGAGGAGGTGCTCTTATTCTCCATGGATTTTACAGTGTCCCAGAACTTTTTAGAGTTTGTACTACAGGATGCAAATTTCTGTTTGAAAAAGCTAGCCTTAGCTTACCTAACTTCCCTGAAAAATATAACCATGTCTCTCTGTCTCTCTTGTTTCTCTGTACAGAGATAGTACCAATAGTATGGGAAAGGTTTGGTATAACCATGTCTGTTTGTCTGTCTGTCTGTACAGAGATAGTACCAGTAGTATGGGAAAGGTTTGGTATAACCATGTCTGTTTGTCTGTCTGTCTGTACAGAGATAGTACCAGTGGGGATTATAGCTGGTGGAACAGTTGGATCCTCCATCCTACTCCTGATCTTTCTCCTGGCTCTAGCCTTCTTCCTCTACCGCCAACGGAAAGGCAGTGAGTCGTGTACCAACCAGTTACTACTCCCTCACTCTGCATGCAACATGTTTGTGGTCGTGTTCCAAATGGCACCCTATTCCCCCCTCCAGGGCTCTGGTCAAAAGTCATGCCCTATACATTTATGGGGAATAGGGGACAGGGGACAGGGACAGAGGATAGGGATGGGATAGGGGATGGGATAGGGGACAGGGATAGGGGACAGGGACAGAGGATAGGGATGGGATAGGGGATGGGATAGGGGACAGGGATAGGGGACAGGGATAGGGGACAGGGATAGGGGACAGGGGACAGGGATAGGGGACAGGGATAGGGGACAGGGATAGGGGACAGGGATAGGGGACAGGGGACAGGGATAGGGGACAGGGATAGGGGACAGGGGACAGGGACAGGGGACAGGGATAGGGGACAGGGATAGGGGACAGGGGACAGGGATAGGGGATGGGATAGGGGATAGGGATAGGGGACAGGGACAGAGGATAGGGATGGGATAGGGGATGGGATAGGGGACAGGGGACAGGGGTAGGGGATAGGGGACGGGAAAGGAGACAGGGATAGGGGACAGGGATAGGGGACAGGGGATAGGGGACAGGGGACAGGGATAGGGGACAGGGACAGGGATAGGGGACAGGGGATAGGGGACAGGGGACGGGATAGGGGACAGGGGATAGGGGACAGGGGATAGGGGACAGGGGACAGGGATAGGGGACAGGGGACAGGGGACAGGGACAGGGATAGGGGACAGGGATAGGGGACAGGGACAGGGGACAGGGGACAGGGATAGGGGACAGGGATAGGGGATAGGGGACAGGGATAGGGGACAGGGGACAGGGACAGGGGACAGGGGATAGGGGACAGGGGACGGGATAGGGGACAGGGGACAGGGATAGGGGACAGGGGACAGGGATAGGGGACAGGGGACAGGGATAGGGGATAGGGGACAGGGATAGGGGACAGGGGACAGGGGACAGGGACAGGGGACAGGGATACGGGACAGGGGACAGGGATAGGGGACAGGGGACAGGGGACAGGGATAGGGGACAGGGATAGGGGACAGGGATAGGGGACAGGGGATAGGGGACAGGGACAGGCGATAGGGGATAGAGGACAGGGGACAGGGGATAAGGGGCAGGGGATAGGGGGCGGGATAGGGGACAGGGGACAGGGATAGGGGACAGGGATAGGGGACAGGGGATAGGGTGCCATTTGGGATGCATGTGGGTGTGGCTGTGTGTGACTGTCATTCATATAGTCATTCACAATGTACTGTGTAACCACAAATAGTCACGTGTTTATTCATGATCGCTTATTTAAAACTGAATAAGAATGACTTGTTTTCGCTCTCTTTTGTTGTACTGTAGATCTAAACGTTGATCCAAAAGTACTGTTATTCAGATGTCTGTCCCACTTTAAATGAACAACAGCTTATAAAGGCTTCATATAGCATACATAAAGTCTTCATAAGCACTCTGTTAGGCGCTTCATGAGTCGTCTGTCTTGTTCTGGTTCCAGGTCGTCGTGGGGTCACTCTGGGGAAGCCGGACATCAAGGTGGAGACAGTCAACAAGGAGACACATAGTCTGGAGGAGGAGTCGGGCGGTGTTTCCACGGCAACGCGCATGGTCAAGGCCATGTATTCCGTGAGTACCCAACACCCACCGCTATGAGTCAAATCAAATCAAACATTATTTAAAGTGCAATAGCTTTGACAAAAGGTGTTTGTCTCCGAAATGCTTCAGCTGTACACTTTTGAAGGGAACCTTCCTGAACCTTCCTCTAGTGTTGCAGTTCCTTTTTTTTTTAAAGTGCATTTAAAATATAGCAACAGACTTCATGGTAAAACAATCAAATGAAGCATGAAGGGGGGGCATCTGTTCTCTGTTGCCTTAGACTTCACAGACTGAGGTTGTGTTCCAAATGGATGCACTACATAGCGCACTACTTCTAACTGAAAGTAGTGCACTATAAAGGGAATAGGGTGCTATTTGAGAAACCCTTAGACTTCTCTCAGACTGAGGAAATCCTGCACTAGGCTACACTGAGAAAGCTCTATGTAAGATGTGATTAATGCCACCGGCCACATGGGTTGTCATTTGACATACAGCTATTATAACTGTCATTATAACATATTTAAGACATAAATTGTTCTAGAAGCTATAAGGTGCTGAAGCCTTTAGTTGTTGTTTGAGAGTAAACCACTGGATTGAATTCACCTTCATGTGCTTTCATGGTCCTGTTACATCTTCAACTGTACTCACCAAACATTTGTCAAATGACATTTTCATCAAATGAAAAACCTGATATTCTGTTTTCCTCTTCCCTCCCTCCTTCCCTCCTTCCTTCCCTCCCTCCTTCTCTCTCCCTCTCTCTCTCTCGCTCTCTCTCTTCCCTTCCTCCTTTCTCTCTCTCTCTCTCTCTCTCTCTCTCTCTCTCTCTCTCTCTCTTCCCTTCCTCCTCTCTCTCTCTCTCTCTCTCTCCCTCCCTCTCTCTCTCTCTCTCTCTCTCTCTCTGTGTGTTTTGTTGTTTGATGGTTTAGTTTCTACCCTCTGTCTCCCTCTCTCCCTCCACTCAGCCGTTCAAAGACGATATGGATCTGAAGCAGGACCTGCGCAGTGAGCGCGATACCCACGAGGAATACGAACTCAAGGTGAGTAACTCTCTCTCTGCTACTCACTTCTCACCCTCCTACATCAAACCAACAAACTCCTCATATGTACAGTACATACAACACAATACACAACAGCATATCACACAGAATACTAATACTAACTACCTCACACCTCAAATATGCTAACACCTCAAATTGGAACACTCTTGCATGTAATAAGAAAAAAGCTCACTATCACCTCATCTCTATCCTACAACAATACAACACACAACATGACTACATCACACCTCAAATATGCCCAAACAGGGTTGGGGTGAATTCGAATTGAAGGCAGTCAATTCAGGAAGTAAACTGAAATTCCAATTCAATAATTGAAAAAATGTCATTCATTTTCAATGACTACATTTTTTACATTTTACATGTAAATCACTTTCTGAATGCACTGCCTTTAATTAGAATTGCCCCCAACCCTGACCACACCTCAAATTCAAACCCATGTAAAAAAATCACTCGCTATTCCCTCATCATGTTTGTCCTTAGGACCCAACGAATGGCTACTATAATGTCCGTGCGACCACCCACGACGAGGCCAGGCCGTCCTCCCGCTCCATGCTGTACCAGGGAGAGTTCCGGACACCCAACCCTCCGGGGGGAGCTACAGGTGCTACCTCCAGTGGCCCAGCAGGGGGTCCCGGAGGGGTGGTGGCTGCAGGAGGAGTCCCAGGGTCAAGGGCAGGGTGCTATGACCCCAGACCTCCATCCAGGATGTCTCACACCAACTACCCCCAGTTCAACACCTTCACCAGGGCGGGCCCGAGCCAAGTCCCTCCCAACACCAACCACCCCTCCCACCCCGCCCACCCCTCCCACCCCGCCCACCCCTCCCATCCTGCCTCACAGACCACCGACTTCCCCGGAGACTGCGGACTATTGGACAACAACAGTCAGCTGACCTATGACAACTATGGCTATCCCGCCCAGTACCCTACCTATCGGATGGGCTTTGCCCCGCCCCTGGAAGGAGGGCCGGCCTATGAGGTCTACCCAACTGGACAAGGGGTGGGACCAGGGCCAGTGCAAGGACCAGTCCAAGGCCCATGTCCGGGTCCTGAAACTGTGCTGGGGAATTATGGGACCACCCGCTTCTCCTACACTTCTCCTCCTGGTACTGAGTACTCTCCTCCTGCTACTGAGTACTCTCCTCCTGCTACTGAGTACTCTCCTGCTACTGAGTACTCTCCTGCTACTGAGTACTCTCCTCCTGGTACTGAGTACAACCAGAGACACACTCAGAGGATGCAGACACACGTGTGAGAGAGATGTATTCTGTAATACAAAGTGAATACTTGTTTTCATACATGCGTACATACATATAAACACAGACACACACGCAAACACACACACACTTGTTGGAGAGATACATTTATTCTCTCTATGCTTTCTGTATCGTATACGTACACACACAAACAAACGCAAACTATCTGACACAGTTTCTCTCAAATGTTTTATTGTGTGCAATCTTCAGCTCCAAGAGCTGAAAAAGCGAAAGCCACTATCAAGAGGGGAGACATGATAAGAGAAAGAGAGGCTGGAAGTACTTTTCTTAAACTAGGTGGGGATTCAGCAGAGTTTGATTACTTACATGCTAATAGACATCATCCAGATCCATCTCTTCTCTATTGGACTCTCCACCCCTCTCTCTTTCCTCTCACACCATCTCTGTATATAATCTCAGTGGGGTAGATCATTTTAACCTTAGTATAACCTTGTATAAACGTACTGTATACAGATACAGCTGCTGAACTTTTCTCCTTATTATACACCCTCTTACACTCCTTTAAATTCACAGAAACACACACACACTCTTACACGCCTTTAAATTCACAGAAACACACACACACACACCCTCTTACATGTTGAAAGAGACAGTGTTGCGTCCCAGCTGTGCTCAGGCAAGGCGACAGCTTGTACTCCGTATGTGGGGCTCTTTTTAACATGCTTCTTCTCCATGCCGCCACAAACTGCTCAACCGGCATGGCCAAAGGGCTTCAAGAAGTGAATGAAAGGGAAATATGGGCTGTCTCCCAAATTTCACCATATTCCCTATGTAGTGCACTACTTTTTACTAAGGCTCATAGGGCTCTGGTCAAAACTAGTGCACTATATAGGGAATAGGGTGCCATTTGGGACACAACCAAAGGCATCATGGTATAACAGCCACTACCACCAATATGGCGATTTGACATCTGACAAGATAGAGAAAGAATGACCTTGTGCTTGACACCTAGAAGGTACAGTGAGGTAACTCTCCATGGTAACAGTGCGGTACCTCTCTCCATGGTAACAGTGAGGTAACTCTAACCATGGTAACAGTGAGGTAACTCTCTCCATGGTAACAGTGAGGTAACTCTCTCCATGGTAACAGTGAGGTAACTCTAACCATGGTAATAGTGAGGTAACTCTAACCATGGTACCAGTGAGGTAACTCTAACCATGGTAACAGTGAGGTAACTCTCTCCATGGTAACAGTGAGGTAACTCTCTCCATGGTAATAGTGAGGTAACTCTAACCATGGTAACAGTGAGGTAACTCTAACCATGGTAACAGTGAGGTAACTCTCTCCATGGTAACAGTGAGGTAACTCTAACCATGGTAATAGTGAGGTAACTCTAACCATGGTACCAGTGAGGTAACTCTAACCATGGTAACAGTGAGGTAACTCTCTCCATGGTAACAGTGAGGTAACTCTCTCCATGGTAACAGTGAGGTAACTCTAACCATGGTAATAGTGAGGTAACTCTAACCATGGTAACAGTGAGGTAACTCTAACCATGGTAACAGTGAGGTACCTCTCTCCATGGTAACAGTGAGGTAACTCTCTCCATGGTAACAGTGAGGTAAATCTCTCAATGGTAACAGTGAGGTAACTCTCTCCATGGTAACAGTGAGGTAACTCTCTCCATGGTAATAGTGAGGTAACTCTAACCATGGTAACAGTGAGGTAACTCTAACCATGGTAACAGTGAGGTAACTCTCTCCATGGTAACAGTGAGGTAACTCTCTCCATGGTAACAGTGAGGTAACTCTAACCATGGTAATAGTGAGGTAACTCTAACCATGGTACCAGTGAGGTAACTCTAACCATGGTAACAGTGAGGTAACTCTCTCCATGGTCACAGTGAGGTAACTCTCTCCATGGTAACAGTGAGGTAACTCTAACCATGGTAATAGTGAGGTAACTCTAACCATGGTAACAGTGAGGTAACTCTAACCATGGTAACAGTGAGGTACCTCTCTCCATGGTAACAGTGAGGTAACTCTCTCCATGGTAACAGTGAGGTAAATCTCTCAATGGTAACAGTGAGGTAACTCTCTCCATGGTAACATTGAGGTACTTCTCTCCATGGTAACAGTGAGGTAACTCTCTCCATGGTAACAGTGAGGTAACTCTCCATGGTAACAGTGCGGTACCTCTCTCCATGGTAACAGTGAGGTAACTCTCTCCATGGTAACAGTGAGGTAACTCTCTCCATGGTAACAGTGAGGTAACTCTCTCCATTGTAACATTGAGGTACTTCTCTCCATGGTAACAGTGAGGTAACTCTCTCCATAGTAACAGTGAGGTGTATGTGTGGACTGTATGGACAATGAAATAGGGTTTTGTATACAGTATACCACTTACAGTATGTAGAGCAACCTATAGGGGAAGAACGGAGCTGTAGCAGGCTTCTTCAAATGCTTCTTCCTCCTCTGTATTTTCTATCTCATCGCAATACATATCTACCCCACATTTCACTCATCTGAGGTCAATATGGTGTGTTTGGGAAGTGGGGGAAAGAGCTTTTGTAATAAAATGAATCTTTGCAGTTTGTACAAATTCCCCCAACCCCCCCCCCACCCTCAAATATTATTGTATTTGTCTCTGTCACTTGAACAGTAGAGTAGATCTTTCCCCATATTTATACCTAAATAGAAGAACAAGAAGCAAAAAAAAAACAACACATTCAGAAAAGTTTTATAGTATTTTTATAAAGGGTTGCAGACCAAAGGTTCAGAGGTTTGGGTGACATTCACTTGTACAATTCAATGTTCTGAGGCTTCTGTGTCCAGGTTCATTCACTGTTGAGTTTCTATTCTGAGGCTTCTGTGTCCAGGTTCATTCACTGTTGAGTTTCTATTCTGAGACTTCTGTGTCCAGGTTCATTCACTGTTGCGTTTCTATTCTGAGACTTCTGTGTCCAGGTTCATTCACTGCTGAGTTTCTATTCTGAGACTTCTGTGTCCAGGTTCATTCACTGTTGAGTTTCTATTCTGAGACTTCTGTGTCCAGGTTCATTCACTGTTGAGTTTCTATTCTGAGACTTCTGTGTCCAGGTTCATTCACTGTTGAGTTTCTATTCTGAGACTTCTGTGTCCAGGTTCATTCACTGTTGAGTTTCTATTCTGAGGCTTCTGTGTCCAGGTTCATTCACTGCTGAGTTTCTATTCTGAGACTTCTGTGTCCAGGTTCATTCACTGTTGAGTTTCTATTCTGAGACTTCTGTGTCCAGGTTCATTCACTGTTGAGTTTCTTTTCTGAGACTTCTGTGTCCAGGTTCATTCACTGAGTTTCTATCTGATCATGTTGTTATTGTAGACTAGGCCTGTGTCCCAAATGGCACCCTGTCCCCTATATAGTGCACGACTTTTGACCAGAGCTCTATGGACTCACTGGCTCACCATAGGGCTTGTGTCAAACGTAGTGCACTATATAGGGAATAGGGTGCCTTTTGGGATGTAGTCATGATGGTGTAGTCTTGAAACTAAAGCATCAAGGGCTCTTGGGGGGGAACTAAAATGGTACTCTACTTGTAGTTTGATCTGGCAATGGTACACTTTTGAGATTGGTGCTGAGTGACCAATGCTGGTACTGTCTGTCCAGTGGCCTGTACGTATGATATAATATTTGGTACTTTGCTTTACCCCATCTGGTATTGGGCACAGTGCTCTATAGTGGTGTATGTGAAGGCCTACACACAGTGGCTCTGTAGCTGTGGGTAAACTCTGATCATGCAATTCACCATCATTATTTCACTTAGGTACGTTGACAATCATTGTTGATTTGACTTCACATGCAGTGGTAATCTCCTCTGTGGAGAGGAGGTGTGTGGGTAGTCATGGAAACAGGGGTTCCGTCCCAAAGAGCATCCTATTCCCTATGTTGTGCACTACTGGGCTCCGGTCAAAAGTAGTGAACTACATAGGGAATAGAGTGCTGTTTGAGACGCAGGCAGGAAAGGAACTCATGCTGGAGGAAAGAGGTGAAGCGGTCCATCAGTAGGGCCGTGTTTCAGCACTCTACTGTGACTGTCCTAAATGGTGCGCTAATGCATAGAATGACATATAGAACCCATACATAACATATTGGATCTTTGTGCCCTATTCTCTATATATGGGCTCCCGAGTGGCGTAGCAGTCTAAGGCACTGCATCTCAGTGCAAGAGGTGTCACTACAGTCCCTGGTTTGAATCCAGTCTGTATCACACCTGGCTGTGATTGGGAGTCCCATAGGGCAGCGCACAATTGGCCCAGCATCGTCCGGGTTTGGCCGGGGTAGGCCGTCATTGTAAATAAGAATTTGTTCTTAACTGACTTGCCTAGTTAAATAAAGATTAAATTAAAAAAAATTGGAAGTTTACATACACCTTAGCCAAAAACATTTAAACTCAGTTTTTCACAATTCCTGACATTTAATCCTAGTATAAATTCACTGTCTTAGGTCAGTTAGGATCAGCACTTTAATTTAAGAATGTGAAATGTCAGAATAATAGTAGAGAGAAGGATTTATTTCAGCTTCTATTTCTTTCATCACATTCCCAGTGAGTCAGAAGTTTACATACACTCAGTAAGTATTTGGTAGCATTGCCTTTAAATTGTTTAATTTGGGTCAAACATTTCGGGTAGCCTTCCACAAGCTTCCCACAATAAGTTGGGTGAATTTTGGTCCATTCCTCCTGACAGAGCTGGTGTAACTGAGTCCGGTTTGTAGGCCTCCTTGCTCACACAGGCTTTTTCAGTTCTGCCCACAAATTTTCAATAGGATTGAGGTCAGGGCTTTGTGATGGCCACTCCAATACCTTGACTTTGTTGTCCTTAAGCCATTTTGCCACAACTTTGGGGTCATTGTCCATTTGGAAGACCCATTTGCGACCAAGCTTTAACTTCCTGACTGATGTCTTGAGATGTTGCTTCAATATATCCACATAAGTTTCCCTCTTCATGATGCCATCTATTTTGTGAAGTGCACCAGTCCCTCCTGCAGCAAAGCACCCCCACAACATGATGCTGCCACCCCCGTGCTTCACGGTTGGGATGGTGTTCTTCGGCTTGCAAGCCTCCCCCTTTTTCCTCCAAACATAACGATGGTCATTATGGCCAAACAGTTCTATTTTTGTTTCATCAGACCAGAGGACATTTCTCCAAAAAGTACGATCTTTGTCCCCATGTGCAGTTGCAAACCGTAGTCTGCCTTTTTTTATGGCGGTTTTGGAGCAGTGGCTTCTTCCTTGCTGAGCGGCCTTTCAGGTTGTTGATATAGGACTTGTTTTACTCTGGATATACTGTAGATACTTTTATACCTGTGTCCTCCAGCATCTTCACAAGGTCCTTTGCTGTGGTTCTGGGATTGATTTGCACTTTTCGCATCAAAGTACGTTCATCTCTAGGAAACAAAATGCGTCTCCTTCCTGAGAGGTATGACGGCTGCGGGGTCCCATGGTGTTTATGCTTGCGTATGAACGTGGTACCTTCAGTCGTTTGGAAATTGCTCCCAAGGATGAACCAGCCACCACTTGTGGAGGTCTACATTTCTTTTCTGAGGTCTTAGCTGAATTCTTTTGATTTCCCCATGGTGTCAAGCAAAGAGGCACAGAGTTTGAATGTAGGCCTTGAAATACATCCACAGGTAAACCTTCAATTGACTCAAATTATGTCAATTATCAGAAGCTTCTACAACCATGACATAATTTTCTGGAATTTTCCAAGCTATTTAAAGGCACAGTCAACTATGTTTATGTAATCTTCTGACCCACTGGAATTGTGATACAGTGAATTATAAGTGAAATAATCTGTTTGTAAACAATTGTTGGAAAAAGTACTTGTGTCATGCACAAAGTAGATGTCCTAACTGACTTGCCAAAACTATCATTTGTTAACAAGAAATTTGTGGAGTGGTTGAAAAACAAGTTTTAATGACTCCAACCTAAGTGTATGTAAACTTCCCACTTCAACTGTATATATAGTGCGCTACTTTTGATGAGAGCCCTATGGGTCCTTGTCAAAAGTAGTCCACTATATAGGGAATAGGGTTCGATTTGGTTTGTAACTATAATGTTGCTGCCAACCACGGATCAGAGTATTCAGAACTCCCTCTTTGATCTCTGTTTGATCTCTTTGATCTCTGAAAGTCCTTTTGACTTTCTTCTATACACCTTTTCTTCCAGATCTCACCATTTCTCCCAGATCTCACATTTTCTTCCAGATCTCACCATTTCTCCCAGATCTCACCTTTTCTTCCAGATCTCACCATTTCTCCCAGATCTCACCTTTTCTTCCAGATCTCACCATTTCTCCCAGATCTCACCTTTTCTTCCAGATCTCACCATTTCTCCCAGATCTCACCTTTTCTTCCAGATCTCACCATTTCTCCCAGATCTCACCTTTTCTTCCAGATCTCACCATTTCTCCCAGATCTCACCTTTTCTTCCAGATCTCACCATTTCTCCCAGATCTCACCATTTCTCCCAGACCTCACCTTTTCTTCCAGATCTCACCTTTTCTCCCAGATGAAAACATAGGAGTTGATTAGAGATGATAGCTAGCTGTAAATAAACGTCTGTTTGACAGGTTGGCCCTCTGTTCAAAAGATATGACTTTCTTCATAAACTCCTTCCAATCTTGTTCGTTCCTCATCCATCCTTTTATCATTTCATCAAATGCCTTCCACATGTGACGTCAGTATTATAGTTGTCATATTATATTCATGGTGTTATTATGTCACCAATGAAGGTGACACTAGGGTGTTTAAACTTTTATACACGTCCTGTATCGTTTACGTGTTGTCTGTGTAGGCCTCTGTGTGTATGTAACGGGGGTCAAGGCCAACCTATTCCCTATATAGTGCACTGCTTTCCACCAGGGCCCATAGGAATCTGGTGAATAGTAGTGCACTATGTATGGAATAGTGTGCCATTTGGGACTAGCCTCAGACAAAGGGAGTGGTGATACACTTACATGGCCAAAATTAATGCACAATTAGGCCACACCAGATGGGATAAATGTCTATCCTACCCAGGCCTAACCCAGGTCTCAGTGGACAGTACTAAGGTGCTCTGAGCTGTTCTCTGCTATCTCTGACCAGGACTGATTTACAGATGTTGTTTGGTAGCAGTCTCAGGCCGGGATTCAATCCCAGGAGCCTTAGAGAGCAGCGCACTAGTGTAAAGGCATTTTCCCAGATGCTCGCTGCGATTGGATTCACGATAAATGAGTGTATAGTTTGAGCGTATTAATACATTTTAAAAGTATGCTTTGCTTCACAACACACCTTGGATTGAATCCCGGCTATGTTGTGTTATGAATCTCTAATCTAATGGGAGTCAAAAGACAAATCAACGGAAATGAACAAAGCAGACAAACCAATGCAGCAGCCATTTGTGTTTACAGTACAACTGTGTGTATGCGTGACCTCTGACCCTGGTGTTTTGATCAGTGTGTGTGTGTGTGTGTGTGTGTGTGTGTGTGTGTGTGTGTGTGTGTGTGTGTGTGTGTGTGTGTGTGTGTGTGTGTGTGTGTGTGTGTGTGTAGAAAGGGGACGTTGGGCTGTGAAAACATGGGGAAAGCGAAAGATGGAGAGACAGAGAGAGTGACTGGTTGTGTCCTAAATTGTACCCTATTCCTTACCATGTGCAATAATTCTGTCCAGAATCCTATGGGCCCTGGTCAAAACCGTTGCCCTATATAAGGAATAGGATGCCATTTGGGATGTAATCATGGAGCCATCATGTGGCCATAGGACATGAAGAATGAGCCGACTGAGTCCAATCGTTCTTCATGCCGCTGTTGAGTTAACAGAGGGCTCCAAAAATGTCCATGATTGACACAAATGGAATCCTATAGATGTAGGATCTTAATTTGAGCCAGTTTGCTAGAGCAAGAAAATAATCCTGCAGCAACAGGAAATGGGAATTATTATGGGAATTATAATTATTGGAAATTTTTTGTAGGGGTTGATAATTGACAAGTTTGCATTTTCTGCTGTGCAGGAAAATTCCCAGCAATAAGAGTGATCAAATTAGAAACTACATCTGTATTCCCAATATAGTGCTGACCAGAGCCCTAGTCAAAAGTAGTGCTTGACTATAGTACTATGGGACCTGGGGCACTGTATGTGTGTACATCAGTGGAGGTGGGCGGGAGGAGGTATAGGAGGACAGGCTCATTGTAATGGGACCTGGGGCACTGTATGTGTGTACACCAGTGGAGGTGGGTGGGCGGAGGTATAGGAGGACAGGCTCATTGTAATGGGACCTGGGGCACTGTATGTGTGTACACCAGTGGAGGTGGGCGGGAGGAGGTATAGGAGGACAGGCTCATTGTAATGGCTGGAATAGAATGAATGTAACGGTATCAAACAAATCAAATTTATGGAAACCTTGTTTGACTCCGTTACATTAATTCCATTCCAGACATTAGAATGAGTCTGTTCTCCGATAGCTCCTCCCACCTGTAGTGGGTGTGGGTGAGCATGTGCATGTCTGAGTGAGTGTATTTCCTCCATATAATTCATTCCCAATCCTGTTATTTTCTATTCTGTCATTGTTCCAATAGGACTGTTTCCTGTATTATTGTCACTATGGGCTTCTCATTCAGTAATGCTCCTCCTGTATAACGGTTCTTCTTTAAGAAAAAAACACAAATATATTACTGAAATGTGTTTTCATTTTTATTTTTATTCAATATTTTTTCAAATTGTATGTCATTATTTTTCCACAGTATTACAAAAAATAAAAAGACACAGCTTTCATAAGAACAAGGATAAAACCTCCTTATTTCATTTTTAGAGACAGAGTAAGATTAAATATATGAAATGCTAACCAGTACAGATACGGGTCCCAAATGGCACCCTATTCCCTATGCAGTGCACTATATTTTAACAGGACCCTATGGACCACGATTGGCACAGGTCAGATTCAAACATGTGTAAGGGTGTGACAGAGAGAGAGGGAAGAGAGACAAAAAGAGCTAGAGAGAGCAAGAGGAGGAGATGATGGGGGATTGATTCACCTTGGGTGGTGTAGCAGTCTATATGCTAAAGTCTTGTGCTTCCCCGTCCAATTTGGCAAAATTATCTTGTAGTAATTCTAAAATCTAAAGTTCCATTTTGAAGAAAAAAAACAAAAACAAAACATGTCCACTATGTATAGTTAGTATCAGTCCAAATCTAAGTGGATCAAAGGTATGTATCTTCACTCTTGTCTTTGTCCTCAGTCTCTTGTATGCTGTGTTTCTCCCCATCTCTGTTGTCTTTGTCCTCTTGTATGCTGTGTTTCTCACCATCTCTGTTGTCTTTGTCCTCTTGAATGCTGTGTTTCTCACCATCTCTGTTGTCTTCATCGTGGTCACTATGCAACAACACACCCTCTCTGTTGTCTTCATTGTGGTCACTATGCAACAACACACCATCTCTGTTGTCTTTATCGTGGTCACTAGGCAACAACGCACCATCTCTGTTGTCTTCATCGTGGTCACTATGCAACAACACACCCTCTCTGTTGTCTTCATTGTGGTCACTATGCAACAACACACCATCTCTGTTGTCTTCATCGTGGTCACTAGGCAACAACACACCATCTCCATTGTCTTCATCGTGGTCACTATGCAACAACACACCACCTCTGTTGTCTTCATCATGGTCACTATGCAACAACACACCATCTCTGTTGTCTTCATCGTGGTCACTATGCAACAACACACCATCTCTGTTGTCTTCATTGTGGTCACTATGCAACAACACACCATCTCTGTTGTCTTTATCATGGTCACTAGGCAACAACGCACCATCTCTGTTGTCTTCATCGTGGTCACTAGGCAACAACACACCATCTCCGTTGTCTTCATCGTGGTCACTATGCAACAACACACCATCTCTGTTGTCTTAATGGTGGTCACTATGCAACAACACACCATCTCTTTTGTCTACATCGTGGTCACTATGCAACAACACACCATCTCTGTTGTCTTCATCGTGGTCACTAGGCAACAACACATCATCTCTGTTGTCTTCATCGTGGTCACTATGCAACAACACACCATCTCTGTTGTCTTCATCGTGGTCACTAGGCAACAACACACCATCTCTGTTGTCTTCATCGTGGTCACTATGCAACAACACACCATCTCTTTTGTCTACATCGTGGTCACTATGCAACAACACACCATCTCTGTTGTCTTCATCGTGGTCACTATGCAACAACACACCATCTCTGTTGTCTTCATCGTGGTCACTAGGCAACAACACATCATCTCTGTTGTCTTCATCGTGGTCACTATGCAACAACACACCATCTCTGTTGTCTTCATCGTGGTCACTAGGCAACAACACACCATCTCTGTTGTCTTCATCGTGGTCACTATGCAACAACACACCATCTCTGTTGTCTTCATTGTGGTCACTAGGCAACAACACACCATCTCTGTTGTCTTCATCGTGGTCACTATGCAACAACACACCATCTCTGTTGTCTTCATCGTGGTCACTATGCAACAACACACCATCTCTGTTGTCTTCATTGTGGTCACTATGCAACAACACACCATCTCTGCTGTCTTCATCGTGGTCACTAGGCAACAACACACCCTCTCTGTTGTCTTCATCGTGGTCACTATGCAACAACACACCATCTCCGTTGTCTTCATCGTGGTCACTATGCAACAACACACCATCTCTGCTGTCTTCATCGTGGTCACTAGGCAACAACACACCATCTATTAGTCTTAGGGTGAACACTAGGCCTATCGCTTTCCTTCCCATGCCGTATCACATTCTCTGTGAATGTTTCTCCTTGTAGAGTGAGCCTAACAGAGTCATCACAACAGAGACTCCAGTCCTTCCGGCCTGTGCACTTGTCAGCAGGCTTCCTGCATCTCCACCTGCAGAGGATTACACCAATGATGATTAGCACCACATCTGAAGAGATCAGCTGATGATTTGGTTTATGTCAGCTAACTGACACAATAAAAAACATTACATCCATACCCGGCGACAAGTAAGCGGCAATCTGGGCGCCTCTTTGATGCACGTAAGTGTTGTAACACTTCCTCCAATAACAAACCGTGTTCAACTACATGAAGGCTAAGAACGAAAGAGAATAGAGGAAACATTAGTTGAACAGTTATACTGAAACAAATATGAACACAGACGACACAGAGAGTATGTTGTACTCACGATATCATCCTCAGGTTTGGGCAGGCCTGGCTCAGACTGACTACACTGGCAGCACACCTCTCTGTCACGCTGCTCACATACAGACTGATGTCCTCCAGAGAAGTTTGAGAGCGTAGCAGCGAGATCAGTGCTTCAACATGCTCATCCCACTCTGGACTGGCAGAGGTCATTCATATGACACAAAAATAGACAGACACAGACTCTCGTCATGTTAAAGCAAATATTCTCATATGTGTATGTTTGTGTGCAGCTATGTAAGAGAGTTTTTGATTTATTTAACTAGGCAAGTCAGTTAAGAACAAATTCTTATTTTTACAACGACGGCCCAACCCGGCCAAACCCTAACCTGGACGAAGCTGGGCAATTGTGCGCCGCCTTATGGGACTCCCAATCATGGCCGGTTGTGATACAGCCTGGCATCGAACCAGGGTCTGTAGTACGCCTCTAGCACTGAGATGCAGTGCCTTAAACCGCTGCGCCACTCGGGAGCCCTATACACTACGGCCCAGATTCAATCCAAGGTGCCCTTCTATAGGTCATTTTACAGCCATTCATTCATGATAAACACTCAAGCGCAAATTACCTTCATGTAAAAGGTGCATTGTCAGCCGTCTAGTGAGGTGCCCTATAACGCACCTTGGATTGAAACCCTGCCGTGTGTGTGTGTGCATGTGCGTGTGTGTGTGTGTGTGTGTACGGGAGAAATGTTATTGAGGACAGAAGTTCTTACTGTTGCCCCAGAGTGTGAACTAGCTGAAATAATTTTCTCCAGTCGAATACAGGATCACCGTAGAGGGTAATTTCAATCCCTCTGAGTGATATCTGGGAGTGTAAACCTTCACTCGCTGCGTGCCATCCATATAAATCTTGGTGTTGAAAGCAGAGCCTGAAATTCAAGGTACATTTTCATTAAATCTAAATCATTAAATCTTGTACACATGATGATTCACTGTCTGGCAACATACAGTATGATGAGCATAGTTCAGCATGACAAATATCAAGGGTTTGTAAATGACATGTAATGCAACTCACAAGTCAAATGTAAAGGTTCATGATAGATGTTAGGTATTTGAAATTTGCTAATATTTATGAAGTATAATCTAGACTCCCTCACCTTAACTTGTCTACAGGGTGGATGATTGCACTCAGGTCATCCACATCGGTGTCTGATAGGTCAGCCACATAGCTCACAGACAAGCTGTCATCAAGAGAAGAGAAACATCTTTATTTAGGGGAAGGGGGATACCTAGTCAGTTGTACAACTGAATGCCTTCAATTGAAATGTGTCTTCCGCATTTAACCCAACCCCTCTGAATCAGAGTGGTGCAGGGGGCTGCCTTAATTGACATCCACGTTTTCGGCACCCGGGGAACGGTGGGTTAACTGCCTTGCTCAGGGGCAGAATGACAGATTTTTACCTTGTCAGCTCAGGGATTCGATCCAGCAACCTTTCGGTTACTGACCCAACGCTCTAACCACTAGGCTACCCGTCTCTAACCACTAGGCTACCCGCCTTTAACCACTAGGCTCCTGATTTACTTCACTAGCCTTATATTATCTGGAACATTAAACTGTTGTTTATTTGTGATATAATTTTAGCCAACCCTTTATTTGACACCATATAATATGTCATAACAGCTGACATAATCTGGAGGCGAAATAACAGCTGACATAATCTGGAGGCGAAATAACAGCTGACATAATCTGGAGGCGAAATAACAGTTGACATAATCTGGAGGCGAAATAACAGCTGACATAATCTGGAGGCGAAATAACAGCTGACATAATCTGGAGGCGAAATAACAACTGACATAATCTGGAGGCGAAATAACAGCTGACATAATCTGGAGGCAAAATAACAGCTGACATAATCTGGAGGCGAAATAACAGTTGACATAATCTGGAGGTGAAATAACAATTGACATAATCTGGAGGCGAAATTACAACTGACATAATCTGGAGGCGAAAGAAGCGCACACCTGTTTAGGAGAGGTGCTGGCTAGCGGAGTAGAACACCTGTTTAGGCAAGGTGCTGGCTAGCGGAGTAGAACACCTGTTTAGGTCGAGGTGCTGGCTAGCGGAGTAGAACACCTGTTTAGGCGAGGTGCTGGCTAGCGGAGTAGAACACCTGTTTAGGCGAGGTGCTGGCTAGCGGAGTAGAACACCTGTTTAGGCGAGGTGCTGGCTAGCGGAGTAGAACACCTGTTTAGGCGAGGTGCTGGCTAGCGGAGTAGAACACCTGTTTAGGCGAGGTGCTGGCTAGCGGAGTAGAACACCTGTTTAGGAGAGGTGCTGGCTGGCGGAGTAGAACACCTGTTTAGGCAAGGTGCTGGCTAGCGGAGTAGAACACCTGTTTAGGCGAGGTGCTGGCTAGCGGAGTAGAACACCTGTTTAGGCAAGGTGCTGGCTAGCGGAGTAGAACACCTGTTTAGGCAAGGTGCTGGCTAGCGGAGTAGAACACCTGTTTAGGCAAGGTGCTGGCTAGCGGAGTAGAACACCTGTTTAGGCGAGGTGCTGGCTAGCGGAGTAGAACACCTGTTTAGGCGAGGTGCTGGCTAGCGGAGTAGAACACCTGTTTAGGCGAGGTGCTGGCTAGCGGAGTAGAACACCTGTTTAGGCGAGGTGCTGGCTAGTGGAGTAGAACACCTGTTTAGGCGAGGTGCTGGCTAGCGGAGTAGAACACCTGTTTAGGCGAGGTGCTGGCTAGCGGAGTAGAACACCTGTTTAGGAGAGGTGCTGGCTGGCGGAGTAGAACACCTGTTTAGGCAAGGTGCTGGCTAGCGGAGTAGAACACCTGTTTAGGCGAGGTGCTGGCTAGCGGAGTAGAACACCTGTTTAGGCAAGGTGCTGGCTAGCGGAGTAGAACACCTGTTTAGGCGAGGTGCTGGCTAGCGGAGTAGAACACCTGTTTAGGCAAGGTGCTGGCTAGCGGAGTAGAACACCTGTTTAGGCAAGGTGCTGGCTAGCGGAGTAGAACACCTGTTTAGGCGAGGTGCTGGCTAGCGGAGTAGAACACCTGTTTAGGCGAGGTGCTGGCTAGCGGAGTAGAACACCTGTTTAGGAGAGGTGCTGGCTGGCGGAGTAGAACACCTGTTTAGGCAAGGTGCTGGCTAGCGGAGTAGAACACCTGTTTAGGCGAGGTGCTGGCTAGCGGAGTAGAACACCTGTTTAGGCAAGGTGCTGGCTAGCGGAGTAGAACACCTGTTTAGGCAAGGTGCTGGCTAGCGGAGTAGAACACCTGTTTAGGCGAGGTGCTGGCTAGCGGAGTAGAACACCTGTTTAGGCGAGGTGCTGGCTAGCGGAGTAGAACACCTGTTTAGGCGAGGTGCTGGCTAGCGGAGTAGAACACCTGTTTAGGCGAGGTGCTGGCTAGCGGAGTAGAACACCTGTTTAGGCGAGGTGCTGGCTAGCGGAGTAGAACACCTGTTTAGGCGAGGTGCTGGCTAGCGGAGTAGAACACCTGTTTAGGCGAGGTGCTGGCTAGCGGAGTAGAACACCTGTTTAGGCGAGGTGCTGGCTAGCGGAGTAGAACACCTGTTTAGGCGAGGTGCTGGCTAGCGGAGTAGAACACCTGTTTAGGCGAGGTGCTGGCTAGCGGAGTAGAACACCTGTTTAGGAGAGGTGCTGGCTGGCGGAGTAGAACACCTGTTTAGGCAAGGTGCTGGCTAGCGGAGTAGAACACCTGTTTAGGCGAGGTGCTGGCTAGCGGAGTAGAACACCTGTTTAGGCGAGGTGCTGGCTAGCGGAGTAGAACACCTGAAAAATTAAAGGAGAGCCGCACACTGCTCAGATGCAATAATTGAATAACCTAATATCCAACGTTTCCCTGATGAAGACAAGCTGTCTTCATCAGGGTATAATGACAAACACTGCAGGGTGACTCGTTTATATAGTGTCAAAAGAAACACACAGGTGTCTGTACTCATGGCCGGGTGTGGCCTGATATCTTTGGTTAATTCTCAGATATAAAAATAACATACAATACACACGAATGGATAGCATACGATCATAGATACAATTTGGCTACATAGGCCTACAAACACTTACAATGAATAGCAAAATCACAATAATCACAAGAATGGCTTCAGATCAAAGTCTACGTTAAGGGTCTTTAAATGAAAGATCCAGGCAGCCTCTCGTTTTAACAATAAATTGTCGAGGTCACCCCCTGTCCTAGGGAGGGTGACATGTTCGATGCCGATATAATGTAGGTACAAAATCGAGTGGTTTGCTTCCAAAAAGTGGGCCGCAACTGGGTAAGTCGAGTTTTTGCACCTAATGGTGCTACGATGCTTCGAGATTCGTACTTTTAATTCGCGCTTTGTTTTACCCACATAATTTTTAACACAAGGACAAGTTATACCTCAACAATTTATTGTTAAAACGAGAGGCTGTCTGGATCTTTCATTTAAAGACCCTTGCTCTCTTTGGTCTCAATGTAGACTTTGATCTGAAGCCATTCTTGTGATTATTGTGAGTTTTCTTGTAATTTTGATGTATAAGTGTTTTGATCGAGTGAAAAAACTTGTGATATTTTCTCCTTCATATGAGTCTAACCCAGCTAAGCTAACTAACGTTGTATGTAAGCCAAGGAGACAAGATGGCGTCTGGGATGACATTTATTTTCATTATAACCATTTTGGCTTTTAAATGGTTTGAGTTATTTTTTAAACAAACGGTTGCTCATATTAAGTGTATTGACATGAGTACATATGAACCACACAAATTATATATATTTTAGAAGGTTACTTTTCATGAAATGTATATCTAACAGTTGCATGCTAACCGCTAACATTAGCTAGCTAATTCAGCGCTGAACCAGTAACTGTGCATTAGAGACCTCTCTAACGCCCAACAAGCTCAGTTCAAACTCCCATTCACCAGCTCCGCAAGCGTTATAATGTCAAAATACAGTAGTTGATCACCAAATATGGAGTTTCGCTGATCAACGATCGTATTTTGACGTTCTAATGCTTGCAGTGTTGGGTTTTCATTTATATATGTTCTATACTTTGTTTGGACAATTAGCACTGTATACAGTATGTAGTGAATCAGATGTACTGTTACCCCAATAAATCATAGTTGTTTTGCACACCGCCATCTTTGCTCAACGATCAGACCGGCAGCGTCATCGCATCAATGCTGCGTAATACATTCTGCAGTCAAACTTTTTTCAGCTTGTAATCCAACAGTTGTACTGGATGTGAGTGTAACAACAGTTCAACATTCACTTTTTTTCTACTATTTAGAAAGTACTGCAAGGCAATGCTGCAAGGCAATGCTGCAAGGCAATGCTGCAAGGCAATGCTGCAAGGCAATGCTGCAAGGCAATGCTGCAAGGCAATGCTGCAAGGCAATGCTGCAAGGCAATGCTGCAAGGCAATGCTGCAAGGCAATGCTGCAAGGCAATGCTGCAAGGCAATGCTGCAAGGCAAACGCAGCGTTCCTTTGGAAATGAACGTGCTTCTGTTATACCAAAACGCAATGACGCTGTTGGTCTGATCTCTAGGGAGTTTTTCCTAGCCACCGTGCTTCTACACCTGCATTGCTTGCTGTTTGGGGTTTTAGGCTGGGTTTCTGTACAGCACTTTGAGATATCAGCTGATGTACAAAGGGCTATATGAATAAATTTGATTTGATTTGATTGAGGCGTTAGTGACAGGGTTACGTAGCTAACGTTAGCTAAACAAACACTAACTACATGGTAGCTAACTATTTGCTAGCTAGCGACATGCATAGTTGAGAGCTAGCTTTAGCTACAGTATGTCATGAAAACGTTGAGAAAACGTGATTGTAATGTATTTGAGAATGTGCGAAAGTGTTGTTTGATACTGCCATAATATACCAAATATTAGGAACACCTTCCTAATATTGAATTACAACCCCCCCCCCTCTCCCTTTGCCCAAGTACAGCCTCAATTTGTCAGGGCATGGACTCTACAAGGTGTCGAAAGCGCATGTTGACTCCAACGCTTCCCACAGTTGTGTCAAGTTGGCTGGATGTCCTTGGGGTGGTGAACCATTCTTGATACACATGGGAAACTGTTGTGTGAAAAACTCAGCAGCGTTGCTGTTCTTGACACAAACCGGTGCGTCTGGAACCTACTACCATACCCCGTTCAATGGCACTTACATGTTTTGTCTTGTTCATTCACCCTCTGAATGGCACACATACACAAGCCATATCTCAATTGTCTCATGGCTTAAAGATCCTTTTTTAAAACTTCATTGGGATAGGGGGCAGCATTGGGAAGTTTGGATGAAAAGCATGCCCAGAGTAAACTGCCTGTTACTTAGGCACAGAAGCTAGGATATGCATATGTTGGTAGATTTGGATAGAAAACACTCTAAAGTTTCCAAAACTGTTAAAATAATGTCTGTGAGTATAACAGAACTCATATGGCAGGCGAAAACCTGAGAAAAATCCAACCAGGAAGTGGGAATTGTAAAGTTTGTAGTTTTTTAAGTGAATGCCTATCCAGTATCCAGTGTCTGTGGGGTCAGATTGCACTTCCTAAGGCTTCTAGTAGATGTCAACAGTCTTTAGAAGTTGTTTAAGGCTTCTATTGTGAAAGGGGAGAGAATAAGACCACTCAGACTAAGTGGCTCAGCTGAAAGCCATGAGTTGTTTATCGCGCGTGGCCGTGAGCGCGCCGTTCGTTCTCTTTCCTTTCTAATGAAAACAGTATTGTCCGGTTGAAATATTATTGAATATTTATGATAAAAAGATCCTAAGGATTGATTATAAACATTGTTTGACATGTTTCTACGACCTTTGATGGAACTTTTTTGACTTTTCGTCTGGATGTTGTGAGCGCGCTTTGTGCCTTTGGATTATTGAACTAAACGTGCGAACAAAACGGAGGTATTTGGATATAAAGAGGGAATTTATTGAACAAAACTAACATTTATTGTGTAACATGGAGTCCTGGGAGTGCCACCAGATGAAGATCATCAAAGGTAAGTGATTAATTTAATCGCTATTTCTGACTTTTGTGAGTCTTCTCCTTGGCTGGAAAATGTCTGTATGGTTTTTGTGGCTAGGCGCTGTCCTAACATAATCGCATGGTGTCCTTTCGCCGTAAAGCCTTTTTGAAATCAGACACTGTGATTGGATTAACAAGAAGTTCATCTTTAAAATGGTGTATAATACTTGTATGTTTGAGGAATTTTAATTATGAGATTTCTGTTTGAATTTGGCGCCCTGCAATTTCACTGGCTGTTGTCGAAGTGGGACATCCCAGAGAGGTCTGTCTCCTCCCCTTCATCTACACTGATTGAAGTAGATTTAACAAGTGACATCAATAAGGGATCATATCTATGTCATGGAAAGAGCTTGTGTTCTTAATGTGTTGTATACTCAGTGTATTTGGGAGGAAGTTTTCAGCTTTCTTTAGCGGTGTTGCGTTGTAGCATACTCTATTCTGATGTCTGTTTCTTTACTTATATTTTTTTTGAGAAAGTAATGCATCTGCTGTATCCAGGGGGAAGGTGAAGACCTTGATGGAGGCTGCAGAAACAAACATTTTTAAACAAAAGGAAACTTCTTGGCAGGGAAAAGACAATAAATAATAAATAATATGATTTTAGAGTTAAATCCTTTGTTGTTGTTTTAATGAATTCTTTACAGGTTTTATTTTTTTCATTGTATTTTGAATAACTTGTAGAAAATACACTTCATAACACTGTCATGAAGCATTATGTCCATCCTCAAATCAAACTTTATTTGTCACATGCGCCCAATACAACGTGTGTAGACCTTACCGTGAATGCTGACTTACAAGCCTTTAACCAACAGTGCAGTGCAAGAAAGAGTTAAGAAAATATTTACCAAATAAACTCAAGTACAAAATAATAAAAAATATCACAATAGAATATGAGGCTATATACAGGGGGTACCGGTACCTAGTCAATGTGCGGAGGTACAGGTTAGTCGAGGTAATTTGTACATGTAGGTAGCGGTAAAGTGACTATGCATAGATAATACACAGCGAGTAGCAGCAGTGCACAAAACAAATGAAGGGGGGGTCAATGTAAATAGTCCGGTGGCCATTTGATTTTGACACTCTTATGTAGATGTCAAAACCAGCCATAAAATAACGCAATATACTGTATGTCACAACAGGGCTAAATATATGTGTCACGACAGTGTTATGACCATATCATGACAAGTTATGTCAGCTGTTATGACATATTGGTTATGACCATGTCATAACGTGTTATGATGCTAGGTGTCAAATAGAGTGTTACCTATAGTGATGTCATAGATGAACTGGAGTACAACAAGTAAAGAGTATTGCTAAACTACAGCTGTGTGTATATAGCCATTTAGGATCGAAGCTAGGCATCACAAGACTGTGCTAGCCTGCTGAGCTTAAGTCTACAGTAAGCACTAAGCATTGCAACCCTTCAGGTCTTAGACAAGGTTACTCGTCTCCTGAGTGTGCTTCACCAAACCACCTCCTTAACATGGACAATAAATTAAAGATATCCACCGTAAAATGTGTTATATGTAGTATTAGAGATGATAAATTGTACTTACACTATTTCACTCAAACTGTAGCCAGATGCCCTGATACAGTCACAGATCATTTTCATGTCAGACACTTTTAACCAAAGAGAAGTTTGGAGAGTCCTTCACAAGCAAGAGATGGTTGAATTATTACATGAATACTTTGATCGACAAGACATCTACACATCTTTACAACTGTACACATGCAATATCAATCAAGGGCACCTTTCTACTGAGACAATGTAGATGAAGCTCACCCATTGACTCCATCTTTCTGTAGATTGGCTTCCAATGTAACATTCTCACAACCATGAAGCCTGAAACAATAACATTTCATACTGTTAAGAGGCTACTTAATTAACATTATTAAAGCCATGTTTTATATTGTGTCCAATCACAGGTTGAATTCAACCCCCAAAATGTCAAACTTCTGCAGATTAGTGCCAGTGTGACTCAGCACAGACTGAAATGGTCCAGTGTGACTCAGCACAGACTGAAATGGTCCAGTGTGACAATGAATAACAGGGTTCCCACAATTCCCTTTTTTTGTCAATTGGGTGTTAAGATTACTAACTAGTGTACTAATGTTAAGATTACTAGTCCTAAGTAACTACTGCTAACTCAAATCTTGGGTTTCTGACTCTCCAAGTCTAGTCTAAAAATGTACAAGATGTGGTACACTGTTGAAATTAGGCGCTTTGTAACTAACACCAAAACTAGTGGTAGCTAAGCTGCCACCAACACAAAGGAGACAAAACCTTAACTTTGCTGGAGTATTGAAACACATCATCTTGAGTTGTTTTGAAACATGACATGGTGTGTTGTAAAACCACTTAATCAAGTGTTGTGCAACACCTTGCAGGGGACTGGGAGCACTACCGTTAAAGTGGCAATCAGCAGTTGATAACAATTAACAAAGCGGACTCCCCGCCCCTGGTTTGGTAAAAAGCTGAGGGATGGAGCTGGAGAAATTGAACCACTCTCAAATTCATAGACAGAGCTATGGATGCAAGGACCATGATATAAAAAATATAGTTTTAACCATGTTTTGAGGCTATATAGTGTTTGTTTACATTTTCTTTGAATACAAACGTTGGAGTAAAACAATCTTATATTTTGGGTTCTGATGGGGTACGATAGTTGATTTAAGCTCATGAGGCATGTGTAAGATATATTCTTTAAGAATCAATGGGTACATATCATTCATTTAGAAGTCCAAAGTCGATGTAGCAACTGCTGTTTGCCTCTTTTTAAAGTTTGAACACAATTTTGTGCAGAATTAGAAACCTTCTCTTTAGGTGTTGTGAACAGAAAAGTGAAGATTCAAACACTGTTGTGGGTATTTTACAATTCCAATAGTGTCAGTATAACCTGTTGGACTAAACCCTTTTTTTAAATCACAAACTATATAAAATGCCTTTGTTATTGTGTTAATCAATAATGTATTTATGTTCACTTCTACATTACCTACATGTTAATTAATTAAGCCTTTTTGTAACAGACATTATGTATTTACCATATATGTTCCATCTTAGTTTCCTAATTGTTATTCGATGAAACATTGTGTTATATATTAGAGGTTGGTTGGAAGCTAAATGAAAAGTTACTTACCCTATGCTTTCCAAGTCTGCATGTGCCTTACTGATGAGGAACATGAATTTGTCAGCTGTATTGCTGGTGATGGACTTCACTCCAATTTCAACGTTTCTGGGTTTGTGTTTAGTGAGAGCAACAAGCAAGTCCTGTACTTTCTCATCAGACAAGTTGTTCTCACTCAGACTGAAAAATACAGACAAATTGGAGTTAGGCACAGAGAGCACAGAGAGCACAGAGAGCACAGAGAGCACAGAGAGCACAGAGAGCACAGAGAGCACAGAAAACACCCTTTTAAAACAACAGAATATATGTGGTAGGCTAAAGTAATTCCCATTAATATCATGTAAGTGCATTCTGAAAGTATTCAGAACCCCTCGACTTGTGTGTAGATTGATGAGGGAAAAAACGATTTAATACATTTTAGAATAAGGCTGTAACGTAACAAAATGTGGAAAACGTAAATGGGTCTGAATACTTTCCAAATCCACTGTAGCTGAGGTAGAGATATATTTAACAGCAAGAATTTGATAGATGACAAATAAGGTATGATGTTACAGTAAAGATCATGTGATTCTTACTCCAGCTCCAAACTCTTTCCTTCTCCCAGCGCTGTCAACAGATCATCTAAATCATCATCGGCTAGGTCGTCCACCTGCAACCTACAAAAACAAATACCAAAAACAATTAAGTGACAAAATTTACAGAAATAATTAATTCAAGAGTTTAAATTAAAACAAATATCTATGTCCAAATAACCTTTTTATGAAAGAAACATTATATTGAGCATCAACCAGTTATTATTATTATAATTCATTCAAATAACATTTGGTGAAATATATACTGTATATATTATTTTATGTATGAAAATCAGCCTTGTTCTAGGGTGAGAAAGGGAAATGCAAATATACTCACTCGAGATGTTGACATTTTTCCAATGCTGGCAGAAGGATTTTGATCTTCTCTGCAGTTAACTTGCACCAGTTGAGAATGAGTCTTTGGATGCACTTGCAGTGCTGAAAGCAGTACTTCAGCACCCAACAGTCTGTTTTTGTCAGTGGAATGTGAGTCAGATTAAATTCTGTGTATGTATTCATGGCTTTCTTAACAAAATCATCTACATGTAGTTCATATAGACAGTGAAACGCAAATAGCCACATTGATGAAATGTGATAATCAATGGCGTTTCGATCCTCCTTTTCTTTTTCAATGACTTCCAGAATAAAATGTTTCAGCTGGGTCCAGATTCCTTGAGAACAAGAGATGTATTTTTTATCCTCGAGCCGTTTTCCCACTTCCTTGTTTGCGATGCCGAAGAGAAATTGAACTATGGGTAGCAGGTGACTGTTTTCTTTTCCACGTCGAACCTTAGAAAGTAGCTCTCTAACTTTCCCCTGAGCTTCCTCATCACCCAGTAACATGTATGAGAGGGCTGTGAAAAACTCCTGGAAGCTGAGGTGCATGAAGCTGTACATAGTGGTCTGATTTACTCTCTTCTTTTGGAGAAACTTACACAAGAATGGGACTTTGGAAGGATCTGACACGGTCTGTGAGACACTATCATGGTCAAATAACACTTGCTGCTCTTCCATTCCCTTTTCTGCCAGCTTGCCTAGTCCTTGGAGGATGGTAAGAGCTGACTGACCCAAATCCTGACAGTGGTGCTTCAACAGCGTGGCAACAAATTCAACAAAGATGGAGGTGGTGGTCTCCAGTGATTGTATCATCTCTGTGCCTTCATCAAACTGCTCCCTATAAACTGTGCAAATGATCCAGCAGATGACTGGAATGAAACATGCGGTGAAAAGGGTTTCATTTTTCCTCACAGAGTCATAGGCTTGCTGTGAGTGTTGCTCCTTCATGAAGAATCTATTGAAGTATTCCTCCACCCCCTCTTTAGAAAAGCCCAATATCTCAGCGTATCTCACTGGATTTTTGACCACTTCTTTTAGTTTGTCCAGCGCTGTGGACCTGGTGGTGACAAGCAGGAAGGACTCGTGCAATATCTGTTTCCGTATCAGGCCACTCAGTGTCACTTCGGGGGAGCATTGTGTCCACGGGTCCCTGGGAAGGGAGTCTTTAGGTACATCAAGTGAGAATTTGAGTTCATCAAAGCCGTCTACCAGGAAGAGAACCCTCTCAGGAGACTGGCGAAGGACCTGCTTGATCATTGATGATAAACTCTGATCGTAGTTAAGCAGATCCATCACACTTTTTCTCCCAGTGGCCTGGTTTAGTTCTTTGCACCTCAGGTGAAAAACAAAGTCAAATCGGTCTTCGTAAAGTCTTCCAAACGCCCAGTCAGACATGATCTTCTGAGTGGTAAATGACTTGCCAGTTCCAGAGTGGCCCTGCAGTATCACCGTTCTCTGAATGTCTCCATGCTCGTCTGGATCAAACAGCCTCTCCACTTTGGTACTCTTGTAGGTCTCGCTGTCCCTCTGGTCCATAACTTGATAAAAGTTCTGTCCTCTGGAGCGGATCTCCTCCTCTCTCTCTCTCTGCTGACGGTGTTTCTGGATGATCAGGGGCTCAGTGTAACGGTCATCTAGCTTCACATGTTCTCCAGGGAGAGAGTTGTACTCCTGCACTGTGGCATATTCACCTCTGATGAATTCCTTGTACTTTAGGCTTATTGTGCTTTTGTTCTCTACACATTGATACAATAACAGAAAGGCAATTCATAATTTTACAAAAGTGTTGTATAATTCTTGAAATCATATAACATTATAAGAAATGTAATTCATTAAAAAGATGAAAAAAAACATGGCCTACCTTGTTCACCTCTTTGTTTGCCACTGCATTCTATATAAATGATTGACAAATACATATCACGTAAACCTTCTCACAAGATATCGCTAATCTTTGCATCTTCATAATTTATTGAAAATGTTATCACGCAGCAGTTAGGTTGGGCACTGTTTCACTTGACACAAGATGACATTTCAGTGTGCCACAAAGAAACATCAGTATGTCAGGTATTCTTGACAGTTCGGACAATCCTTGTCATGCAATGAAACATTATTTTATAGTTGGGGAAAAAAAATCTGTAATTAATTAATACAATTACATATAGGGGAATTTTGTAAGAGCAATGACTTGTTTTTGTCATTTTCCAAATATTTTAAGTATTGTACATTTTCCATATCTGCATTCTGCTAGGAAATGCCCCTGTCCTGAGAAACTGATCAAAGTTTAAACACTTAAACTTCAAAAAAAATTATATTCACTGTAAAATTATATTAAGAAGTTTCTTTTAATAGCCCTCTGTGACTTTAATGAAAAATGTGTCTTAAAACACTGACTCCTAAAAGATGTGTCCCAAGGTCAACTGTGTTTTAATTAGGAGGTTGCTG
The DNA here is from genome assembly GCF_029448725.1 of Salvelinus fontinalis. Classification (NCBI taxonomy): domain Eukaryota; kingdom Metazoa; phylum Chordata; class Actinopteri; order Salmoniformes; family Salmonidae; genus Salvelinus; species Salvelinus fontinalis. Next base: position 4,359,352 of record NC_074681.1, on the reverse strand, counting down.
CTTTACGTGGCGTGTAGAAAATCTGGCTAACTATGTAAGTGGACTTTGTTAGGGTTCATCTGTGTATTTCTATGTAATAGCCTCATTGTTACTATGTAATTTTTTAATTTTTAATTTTAGCTTTATTTAACTAGGCAAGTCAGTTGAGAACAACTTCTTATTTTCAATGACAGCCGAGGAACAGTGAGTTAACCGCCTTGTTCAGGGGCAGAGTGACATTTTTTTTTTACCTTGTCAGCTCAGGGATTCAATCTTGCAACCTTTCGGTTACAAGTCCAACGCTCTAACCACTAGGCTACCTGCCGCCCTAACAGCCTTGAATAGCATATTCAACAGTACCACTTCATGTAACTTATACATGCTTACTCATGTGTTTACATGTTGTAATATCATGCAGCATACCCTGGTTATCTGGCCCTTTTGGCATAGTTTATGTGTGGCTACATGTGGTACACTCTCTCCCCATAACTTATTATGGGCCAAGATGGCTAGAAGCCAATAGTTGTATATTACACAACCAATATGGCCGACCATTGACGTCATTGTTTACATCCTAGCATGCTACTTCTAACCATTAGCCCCACTAGCTGCTAACTGTACTGTGCATAGGGTTATACAGCTCCCTATGCCGGCCTATAGCCTGAGGGCTACTAGCCTGTAACCTAGCTTAGCGTGCTAGTCTCCAGCTATTGCCTGTTTATACTGTATGCCAACCCACAGCCTGTGGCCCACTAGCCTAGCATGCTAGCCGCTAATTGTATCATGTTTATACCTCATAAGCTATCCTAGCCCCTTTATACAATATGGTATAATCATTACTGCTATGTAGCGTGTTAGTCTACTAGCCATAGAGTGCTGTATGCCTATTACCAGATAATACTGTTAGCACACAAGCTTCCTATTGTGTGCTAGCCATAGAGAATAATAAAGGCCTCTAGTGGCCAAAGGGCTGTATTAGCATTGGCAGCGCCATTGAGGGCTTCCAACATTTAAAAAAAGATATACTACTTCAAAATGGAGAATGGTACTACCCATGCTGTCACAGACGTTATAACGGCACAGATACAAAGATGAGTCCTCTATCTATCTCTATGATGCTAGCTCATTGCTGCTATGCATATTTTACATCATTTCCATTCTGTTTGTATAGCCTTACATGGCTAGTACTCTGGAGTAATTGCCTGTTTCTTCTGTTCTACAGAAAACACTATCATTTCTACTCGTCCCTTCCTCTTGTTTGCTGTGTGTGTGTGTGTGTCTGTTAGTTGTGTAGTAATAAAGTGTGGAATGAATACGTGTCTCCTACTGGTAATTTCCGTTCTCTAACTGGGACCCTGGGACAGTTGTACCAGCGGAGGCTGCTGAGGGGAGGACGGCTCATAATAATGTCAGGAATGGAGTACAATGGATGGAATGGAGCAAATGGAATGGTATCAAGCACATGAAAACCATGTTGATACCAATCCATTGACTCCATTCCAGCCATTAGTATGCTCCGTTCTCCCCTCAGCAGCCTCCACTGAGTTGTACCTATATCTAAACCGACACCTCTTTCGGGGGAAACACCAGATGGTGGCGCTCTTTCTCATTGTGTGATACTGTAGCAGATAGTTGATAACTTGGTCTATAAAATATAGAACTTTCAAATTTGCTTAATATTAATATATGTATATATATATATTTTTAAACATTGGCTTTCAAGAATGCCGGACCTAATCCCAGCCCATGTATCTAAATTGCCAAACATCTTCACTCACCCAAGTCCTGGACCAGATTAGGTTCATGCTCCCTCAGCATGGAGAGAAAGGCAGATTTCACTTTGTTTCCTCCAGAGTGGAGGGCTGTAAAGAGCTCCCTCATTTTGCCCTGATTAGTCCTGGCAGCACTGATGTTGGAGTACACCTCTTCGTGGATCATGTTTTGAGAGAGTAGGTCTTCAGCTATAGGCATCACCATGGTGACCCTCTGAATGAGCTGGGACCTGTACTTGTCCACGAACTGAGCACCTGTAGAGGGGACATATTAGATGACAGTCTCTCCCCTAAACCAACCACCTGCCACCTGCCATCTCCCCTAAACCAACCACCTGCCACCGTGACATCCGGTTTGGAGCGAGCGGTCGCATTTGCATTCGCTCTGCAGGTAGTATAAATTTTCATTTCATTTTCATTACATTTCATTATAGTACAACGGTTTAATTTGTCTAACCTTAGCAATTTCTTCTTAGCTAGCTACTTAGCCGTCTGTGTATAAAAGATAATTGCGTAATTATCGTATTCCGTCGTCTATCGTAGTCCACACTGCTATCTGCCCAGTAGCTAGCAAACGTCCACCGTCTACCGAATAGTAGTATAAACTTTTCATTATAGTACAACGGTCTGATTTTCATTTTCACTACAGTACAACGGTTTGATTTGTTTGATCTTAGCTAGCTACATAGCCGTCTTTGCATCAAACATAATTGTGTAGTTATTGAGGTTCGCCAGCCAGCTATTTTCGCCCTAACATAACGCAACGTAGCCAAACACTGCTAGCTAGCCAGCTTGCCACCGAATAGCAGCATTGTAGAAACGAGTGCATTACAACGGAACGACTTGATCAGTGTAGTGTTGGCTGACTACACAGTTGTCTTTGCTATCTTTGATTTGTATTTGTTCGATCTTAGCTAGCTACTTAGCTGGCTACATAGCCGTCTTTGTATCGGTGATAATTGTGTAGTTATCAAGGTTCGCTGAGGTTCGCTAGCCAGGTATTCTCGCCCTAACGTAACGTAGTCAACCCTGCTAGCTAGCCAGCTAGCCACCGATTAGCAGCACTGTAGAAACGATTACATTACAACGGAACGACTTGACTTGTGTAGTGTTAGCTAGCTACTTAGTTTTCTTTGCTATCTTTCTATCTAAGATAATTGTGTAGCTTTGAGTAATTATCGGTTAGCTAGCCAGCTATTTTTCGCCTCCCGCGCTGCCGTCCTCCTACCTAGCCAACACTGCTAGCTAGCCAACTTCTACCGAATAGCAGCACTGTAGAAACTTACATTACAATAGGAACGACTTGATTAGCGTAGTGTTAGCTAGTTGTCTTTCCTGTCCTTGTATCCATGATAATTGTGTAGTTTAGAGAAATTTAGTGAAATTGTCGAGGTTACCTAGCCAGCTTCACTTTCAACAACGTAGCCACTGCTAGCCAGGCTACTTCACCAGCCAGCAGTACTATATCATTTTAGTCAATAAGATCTTGTATTTTATTCTTATTTTTTGCAACGTAAGCTTAACTTTCTGAACATTCGAGACGTGTAGCCCACTTGTCATTCTAATCTCCTTTGCATTAGCGTAGCCTCTTCTGTAGCCTGTCAACCATGTGTCTGTCTATCCCTGTTCTCTCCTCTCTGCACAGACCATACAAACGCTTCGCACCGCGTGGCCGCGCCCACCCTAACCTGGTGGTCCCAGCCCGCACGACCCACGTGGAGTTCCAGGTCTCCGGTAGCCTCTGGAACTGCCGATCTGCGGCCAACAAGGCAGAGCTCATCTCAGCCTATGCGTCCCTCCAGTCCCTCGACTTCCTGGCACTGACGGAAACATGGCTCACCACAGATAACACTGCTACTCCTACTGCTCTCTCTTCGTCTGCCCACGTGTTCTCGCACACCCCGAGACCTTCTGGTCAGCGGGGTGGTGGCACCGGGATCCTCATCTCTCCCAAGTGGTCATTCTCTCTTTCTCCCCTTACCCATCTGTCTATCGCCTCCTTTGAATTCCATGCTGTCACAGTTACCAGCCCTTTCAAGCTTAACATCCTTATCATTTATCGCCCTCCAGGTTCCCTTGGAGAGTTCATCAATGAGCTTGATGCCTTGATAAGCTCCTTTCCTGAGGACGGCTCACCTCTCACAGTTCTGGGTGACTTTAACCTCCCCATGTCTACCTTTGACTCATTCCTCTCTGCCTCCTTCTTTCCACTCCTCTCCTCTTTTGACCTCACCCTCTCACCTTCCCCCCCTACTCACAAGGCAGGCAATACGCTTGACCTCATCTTTACTAGATGCTGTTCTTCCACTAACCTCATTGCAACTCCCCTCCAAGTCTCCGACCACTACCTTGTATCCTTCTCCCTCTCGCTCTCATCCAACACTTCCCACACTGCCCCTACTCGGATGGTATCGCGCCGTCCCAACCTCCGCTCTCTCTCCCCCGCTACTCTCTCCTCTTCCATCCTATCATCTCTTCCCTCTGCCCAAACCTTCTCCAACCTATCTCCTGATTCTGCCTCCTCAACCCTCCTCTCCTCCCTTTCTGCATCCTTTGACTCTCTATGTCCCCTATCCTCCAGGCCGGCTCGGTCCTCCCCTCCCGCTCCGTGGCTCGACGACTCATTGCGAGCTCACAGAACAGGGCTCCGGGCAGCCGAGCGGAAATGGAGGAAAACTCGCCTCCCTGCGGACCTGGCATCCTTTCACTCCCTCCTCTCTACATTTTCCTCTTCTGTCTCTGCTGCTAAAGCCACTTTCTACCACTCTAAATTCCAAGCATCTGCCTCTAACCCTAGGAAGCTCTTTGCCACCTTCTCCTCCCTCCTGAATCCTCCTCCCCCCCCCCCCCCCCTCCTCCCTCTCTGCAGACGACTTCGTCAACCATTTTGAAAAGAAGGTCGACGACATCCGATCCTCGTTCGCTAAGTCAAACGACACCGCTGGTTCTGCTCACACTGCCCAACCCTGTGCTTTGACCTCTTTCTCCCCTCTCTCTCCAGATGAAATCTCGCGTCTTGTGACGGCCGGCCGCCCAACAACCTGCCCGCTTGACCCTATCCCCTCCTCTCTTCTCCAGACCATTTCCGGAGACCTTCTACCTTACCTCACCTCGCTCATCAACTCATCCTTGACCGCTGGCTACGTCCCTTCCGTCTTCAAGAGAGCGAGAGTTGCACCCCTTCTGAAAAAACCTACACTCGATCCCTCCGATGTCAACAACTACAGACCAGTATCCCTTCTTTCTTTTCTCTCCAAAACTCTTGAACGTGCCGTCCTTGGCCAGCTCTCCTGCTATCTCTCTCAGAATGACCTTCTTGATCCAAATCAGTCAGGTTTCAAGACTAGTCACTCAACTGAGACTGCTCTTCTCTGTATCACGGAGGCGCTCCGCACTGCTAAAGCTAACTCTCTCTCCTCTGCTCTCATCCTTCTAGACCTATCGGCTGCCTTCGATACTGTGAACCATCAGATCCTCCTCTCCACCCTCTCCGAGTTGGGCATCTCCGGCACGGCCCACGCTTGGATTGCGTCCTACCTGACAGGTCGCTCCTACCAGGTGGCGTGGCGAGAATCTGTCTCCTCACCACGCGCTCTCACCACTGGTGTCCCCCAGGGCTCTGTTCTAGGCCCTCTCCTATTCTCGCTATACACCAAGTCACTTGGCTCTGTCATAACCTCACATGGTCTCTCCTATCATTGCTATGCAGACGACACACAATTAATCTTCTCCTTTCCCCCTTCTGATGACCAGGTGGCGAATCGCATCTCTGCATGTCTGGCAGACATATCAGTGTGGATGACGGATCACCACCTCAAGCTGAACCTCGGCAAGACGGAGCTGCTCTTCCTCCCGGGGAAGGACTGTCCGTTCCATGATCTCGCCATCACGGTTGACAACTCCATTGTGTCCTCCTCCCAGAGCGCTAAGAACCTTGGCGTGATCCTGGACAACACCCTGTCGTTCTCCACCAACATCAAGGCGGTGGCCCGTTCCTGTAGGTTCATGCTCTACAACATCCGCAGAGTACGACCCTGCCTCACACAGGAAGCGGCGCAGGTCCTAATCCAGGCACTTGTCATCTCCCGTCTGGATTACTGCAACTCGCTGCTGGCTGGGCTCCCTGCCTGTGCCATTAAACCCCTACAACTCATCCAGAACGCCGCAGCCCGTCTGGTGTTCAACCTTCCCAAGTTCTCTCACGTCACCCCGCTCCTCCGCTCTCTCCACTGGCTTCCAGTTGAAGCTCGCATCCGCTACAAGACCATGGTGCTTGCCTACGGAGCTGTGAGGGGAACGGCACCTCAGTACCTTCAGGCTCTGATCAGGCCCTACACCCAAACAAGGGCACTGCGTTCATCCACCTCTGGCCTGCTCGCCTCCCTACCACTGAGGAAGTACAGTTCCCGCTCAGCCCAGTCAAAACTGTTCGCTGCTCTGGCCCCCCAATGGTGGAACAAACTCCCTCACGACGCCAGGACAGCGGAGTCAATCACCACCTTCCGGAGACACCTGAAACCCCACCTCTTCAAGGAATACCTAGGATAAAGCAATCCTTCTGCCCCCCCCCCCCCCCCCCTCCCTTAAAAGATCTGATGCACTATTGTAAAGTGGCTGTTCCACTGGATGTCATAAGGTGAATGCACCAATTTGTAAGTCGCTCTGGATAAGAGCGTCTGCTAAATGACTTAAATGTAATGTAAATGTAATAAATATACATTCTATATAAACTTAATTATGATATAAATCAAGTTTAATATCAAGTTTGCTATTATTCAGATTCATGGAAAGTGCCATCTTGGTTGATCATCTTGCTATCTTCGTTAAATGAGTGGCTACATTGCTGTTCTGGGACTTGCGAAAACAGATTGGGTAAGGCTCTGCACTATCAGAATTCTGCTCAGTTCAAGAGCTGACCACCAGATGGAACCAAACCTTTGTCTATCTAAATCAAGATGGGACAGACGGGCCTTTTACAATGGGAACCACTGTTACATAGTGGGCAGAACAAGCAAGGAGGTGGGCAGAGCCAAGCACAAGCAAGCGAGATCTTATTGGAGCTTTTCTGCACTCATATTTCCGTTAGGGAACGCCTACTCTCTCAAGTACCCGTCTGCAAGAACTTGAATTTGCACATCTTCTAAACAACGAACTAAAAAAAAAAAAAAAAAAGTTTGACAATGAGTCAAGTCTACAAAACGTCATATCGCAACAAATTCTAGTTTTGCGAACAGAAAAGTGTATTGAGATCGAATGATGACGTCTATGAGAAAACAAGCAGAATGTCGGCCAACTGTAGTTTCGCTATGCTCTATCGCCCCCCTCTGGCTGCCACTGGACTTGCTCTCATCTCCATTACTGGTAGTGAGCGGAAACCTCCACTGGATGATTCAATTTTTTTACCCCATGTGACAGATCTGTTTCCCCTTGTAATGTAGGTACTGTAGCTACTGCTTGTATTTAAATGTCACAGATAGGAGACTTGTTTGAAAAACATAAACCACACTGATTTAAATGTCATTACATAGTAGAAACATGGAGTGGTATAATAAACAGCCAGGGCTGAGCGATTAGCGCTTTTTGAGGTCGATTTTGGTTGTTTTTAAAAAAGAATCCGTTTTTTTTTCAATTTCGGTTTCATAGGGTGCCGTCTTTCGGATGGGACGTTAAACGGGTGTCCTGACTCTCTGAGATCATTAAAGATCCCATGGCACTTATCGTAAGAGTAGGGGTGTTATCGTGTTAACCCCGGTGTCCTGGCTAAATTCCCAATCTGGCCCTCAAACCATCATGGTCACCTAATAATCCCCAGTTTACAATTGGCTCATTCATCCCCCTCCTCTCCCCTGTAACTATTCCCCAGGTCGTTGCTGCAAATGAGAACGTGTTCTCAGTCAATTTACCTGGTAAAATAACGGTAAAATAAAAAATAAAATAAAAAAACATTAAATGCAATATGAAATACGACCTTGAAATAATTTTTGAGCTTTGTAATTGAAATTTCAAAAGACAAATATTGAGAACATTCATTTGACAAATCATTGAAACCATTCCATTTTCTCTAACAACAAAGAATATAGCAATTGAAAGAGCCCCATGATCGTTGCTGTGTGTGCATCTTGCTAGCTGTCACTCAAATGGCGAGGGGCTGATTGGATTTCGAATTGCTAGGGGGCTGGCCCACGTGGGGGGAAATTACGCAGCGCAGCATTCGTTTTCAACCTAGGGATGTCGCAGAAAATTAAGATTAAACAGTAATTCTGCTCATAGATTATGCATGTATGAACTACACCGTGACACATCCAGCTCAAAGCTTGTCTGCAAAGTTCCACAGCATGTCTTTAAAGTCCTCATCTGATCTCTGCTGGCAGTAGCAGCCAGACAACCATTTAACAATTTTTCTTTGGTCCACAATGAGCCAAGTTCCCCTGTCTAGTGAAAAAAGGTAGCCCATGATCATTTGGTTGCCACATTGCCCATAATGCAGAGCTGTCTGACAAAATCACTATTTTAGTATTTCTTCAAAGTAGATAAAGCATACTTTCAAGACTGCTACAACTATCCGTCGGCTACTAGAGCTATCACTCTGTACATTCCTCTCTCATGTGGTCTGTATGTTGTGCCGGGAAGAATAGGCGCAATGGATTCTGGTCATTGTAGTTAATTACCACGTTTTCTGCATTGAACTAGCGTAAATATTTTCTTTTGAAAACCACAACTCCCTACAGCGTCCCACGGGCCGTTCTTGATTTGAAGTCTCTAGTGCTTGATAGGATTTCTTTGTAGAGAAGCAGGGTGTTGAGGTAACAAAACAAAACAAAAACTAAATGAATGGAATTCAAGTAATTGAACCGATGTCGGTCTATGAGTTGTTAAATAAAACATATATTATTTTAATCAGTTTAGACTGCAATAGATCTGACTAACTGCATTACTGTAGTACATTAGTATATGTAACGGATGTGAAATGGCTAGCTAGTTAGCGGGTACGCGCTAGTAGCATTTCAATCAGTTACGTCACTTGCTCTGAGACTTAAGTAGTGTTGCCCCTTGCTTTGCAAGGGCCGTGGCTTTTGTGGAGCGATGGGTAACGCTGCTTCGTGGGCGACCGTTGTCGATGTGTGCAGAGGGTCCCTGGTTCGCGCCCGGGTCGGGGCGAGGGGACGGTTTAAAGTTATACTGTTACATTGGTGCCGTGACCCGGATCACTGGTTGCTGCGGAAAAGGAGGAGGTTGAAAGGGGGGTGAGTGTAACGGATGTGAAATGGCTAGCTAGTTAGCGGGTACGCGCTAGTAGCATTTCAATCAGTTACGTCACTTGCTCTGAGACTTAAGTAGTGTTGCCCCTTGCTTTGCAAGGGCCGTGGCTTTTGTGGAGCGATGGGTAACGCTGCTTCGTGGGCGACCGTTGTCGATGTGTGCAGAGGGTCCCTGGTTCGCGCCCGGGTCGGGGCGAGGGGACGGTTTAAAGTTATACTGTTACATTGGTGCCGTGACCCGGATCACTGGTTGCTGCGGAAAAGGAGGAGGTTGAAAGGGGGGTGAGTGTAACGGATGTGAAATGGCTAGCTAGTTAGCGGGTACGCGCTAGTAGCATTTCAATCAGTTACGTCACTTGCTCTGAGACTTAAGTAGTGTTGCCCCTTGCTTTGCAAGGGCCGTGGCTTTTGTGGAGCGATGGGTAACGCTGCTTCGTGGGCGACCGTTGTCGATGTGTGCAGAGGGTCCCTGGTTCGCGCCCGGGTCGGGGCGAGGGGACGGTTTAAAGTTATACTGTTACATATAGTTCAGTGCATTTGAAAAATATTCCGACCCCTTGACTTTTTCCACATTTTGTTACATTACAGCCTTATTCTAAAGTGGATTAAAATGTTTTTCCTCATCAATCTACACACAATACCCCTTAATGACAAAGTGAAAACAGGTTTTTAGAAATGTTTGCAAATGTATTACAAAGAAAAAACAGAAATACCTTATTTACATAAGTGTTCAGACCCTTTGCTATGAGACTCGAAATTGAGCTCAGGTGCATCCGTTTCCATTGATTATCCTGGAGATGTTTCTACAACTTGATTGGAGTCCACCTGTGGTAAGTTAAATTGATTGGACATGATTTGGAAAGGCACACACCTGTCTATAAGGTCCCACAGTTGGCAGTGCATGTCAGAGCAAGCCAGAAGGGTCGAAGGAATTGTCTGTAGAGCTCTGAGATAGGATTGTGTCGACGCACAGATCTGGGAAAAAGATTTCTACAGCATTGAAGGTCCCCAAGAACTCAGTGGCCTCCATCATTCTTAAATGGAATAAATTTAGAACCACCAAGACTCTTCCAAGAGCTGGCCAACTGGCCAAACTGAGCAATCGGGGGAGAAGGGCCTTGCTCAGGGGGGTGACCAAGAACCCCATGGTTACAGCCTCAAGCGTGCAAAGCTGTTGTCAAGACAAAGGGTGGCTACTTTGAAGAATCTACAATCTGAAATCTAACACTTTTTGGCTACTACATGATTCCATATGCATTATTTCATAGTTTTGATGTCTTCACTATTATTCTACAATGTAGAAACTAGTACAAATAAAGATAAACTCTTGAATGAGTAGGTGTGTCAACTTTTGACTGGTACTGTATGTTTTTATTTGTAATAAATTTGCAGAAATGTCTAAACCTGTTTTTTGCTTTGTCATTATGGGGAATTGTGTGTAGTTGTGGATAAGTCAAGGGGTCTGAATACTTTCTGAATGCACTGTATCTCAGACCATATCCAGGTCTAACTTACTGTGTTCAGACGACTCCATTTTGTTCATCAGGAAAGGTCACACTGCAGCATTAAGTCGTCTGTCTCACTGGCTGTCTACTAGGGAAACAATGAGTTATGCTCCACAATTATGTGCCCATATGCAATAGCTAATGTTAATGCATACAGTATATGGAGTATTCTCTATGCAACATATATTGAGACCCCTTCCCTTTCTATAGTTTGAAATCTCTGTGGTATAATTTTTCTTGGACTCTGAGGCCCACAAATACTTTTTATTTTGGTTTCTACGGAAGGCACAGCGAAACAGATTTGACTTCCTCTTTGTTTTTGTGTTGATAAAAAAAACAGCAAGTTTCTGTTTGCTGTGTTCAAGTGGACTTATACTCACCGCTCACATCCACAGCTAAAGTTAATGGATAACATCATGTCTTTCAGATCACATCAATCTAAAGGGTGTAACTTCAACATGGTAAAGGTGCGGGGTTCGCTGACTTGCTGTATGTTTGTGGTTTTTTAAAACTAAGATATCTTCCAGCAGAAGGACGGGGGTTTCTCTTTCCTGCTCCCTGACATACTGTAAACCACTCCCCCTTATACTTCCTGGAACTCATGCACGTGCAGCAACGTGGAAGGAGAAGGATCACAGACACACAGAGGTTGGGCAAGTTCGTTTTGCATGGCCCGGTGCCCCGGGTGGACCGAGTTTGCACATTTTAGATGTGAGTAGCATGAGGTGTAAGAAACAACAACAACAAAAAATCACAGGACATATCTGATATGGGCAGAAAGCTTAAATTCTTGTTAATCTAACTGCACTGTCCAATTTACAGTAGCTATTACAGTGAAATAATACCATGCTATTGTTTGAGGAGAGTGCACAATTATGAACTTGAAAATGTATGAATAAACCAATTAGACACATTTGGGCAGTCTTGATCACGAATTTTGAATAGATACGCAATAGTTCATTGGATTAGTCTAAAACGTTGCACATACACTGATGCCATCTGGTGGCCAAAATCTAAACTGCACCTGGGCTAGAATAATTCATTATGGCCTTTCTCTTTCATTTCAAAGACGGAGAAAAAAAAGACATCTTTTTTTCTTTGTATTATCTTTTACTAGATCTATTCAACTACGGTGATTTCACATTTCCACAAATGTCAAAGTGTTTCCTTTCAAATGGTATCAAGAATAGGCATATCCTTGCTTCAGGTTCAGAGCTAGAGGCAGTTAGATTTGGGTATGTTATTTTAGGCGAAAATTGAAAAAAGGGGCTAATCTTAACATCTGCTAACCATGTGTACGTGACAAATACAATTTGATTAGATTTTTATATAAGTGTAATATTGGGATGCAAACTCAATGTTATACATTTCAACTTTATATCTGACGTGGTACAGGTGTCTTCTGTTATTTAAGCCCATAATCATGTGTAAGGTGTATACTTTTGTTTCAAATTAGATTTGTTTAAGACTACCAAGAAACACTTTGTGTGACACTGATTTAACCCACTGCAGTAAAAGTTTAAGAATATCTGTCTTGAGTTCAGCTTATAACAAAAACCACTCGGATGAGAATAGGGGGCGCTGTTTCCACTTTGGGAAAAAATCGTGCCCAAATTAAACGGCCTCGTACTCTGTTCTAGATCATACAATATGCATATTATTATTACTATTGGATAGAAAACACTCTGAAGTTTCTAAAACTGTTTGAATTATATCTGTGAGAAAACAGAACTCATTTGGCAGCAAACTTCCAAACAGGAAGTGAAAATTCTGAAAATGGGGCTCTGTGTCAGGGCTTGCCTATTCAATTGCCTTATATTTATGGATCTGTATGCACTTCAATATGCCTTCCACTAGATGTCAACAGGCAGTAGAATGTTGAATGGGGTGTTTAGCTTGATGTGAGACCGAATGAGAGCTTTTGGAGTGACAGGTCTGCCCTATTGTCAGTATTCAGCTGCGCACCAGGGAACACGACATTGTCTTCTGAAATGCGTTAGGTATACACGACGAAATGATCCATCTCGGACTTTATTTGATACATATGATAATAACATCATAAAGATGGATTTTCAACCGAGTTTGACCAGTTTATTCAACGTTTATTGTGACTTTTGGAATTTTTCGTTCCATGCGCCAAGACTTGATGGACACGTGTGCGCCACAATGCTAGCCAAAGCTGCTAATTCGACAGAAGAAATGGACATTCTAAAACCAAACAACGATTTATTGTGGAACTAGGACTCCTTGCACTACATTCTGATGGAAGATCATCAAAGGTAAGAGAATATTTATGATGTTATTTCGTATTTTTGTGGTATATGTTGGCTCCAACAAGGCGGAGAATTGCTGGGCGCTGTCTCACAATATTGCATTCTGTACTTTGTACTAAAGTTATTTTTTTTTAAATCTAACACAGCGGTTGCATTAAGAACCAGTGTATCTTTCATTTGCTGTACAACATGTATTTTTTAGTAAAGTTTATGATGAGTTTTTTGGTTAGATTCCGTGACTGTCCAAAATTTCTCCGGACAATTTGCACATAATGAATTAATCACTAACCTTTGAACAACTTCATCAGATGACAGTCTTATAACATCATGTTATACAATACATTTATGTTTTGTTCGAAAATGTGCATATTTATAACTACAAATCGTGGTTTTACATTGTGAATACGTCGCCATAATGCACCATAATGCACCATAGTGCATTATGGCGACGTATTCACAATGTATAATGTACAATGTATAATTCACAATGTAAACATAAATGTATTGTATAACATGATGTTATAAGACTGTCATCTGATGAAGTTGTTCAAAGGTTAGTGATTAATTCTATCTCTATTTGTGGGTTTTGTGAAAGCTATGTTTGCGGTGAAAACATGGCGTTGTGTGTTTGGCTATTGTGGTGAGCTAACATAAATATATATTGTGTTTTCGCTGTAAAACATTTAAAAAATCGGACATGTTGGCTGGATTCACAAGATGTTTATCTTTCATTTGCTGTATTGGACTTGTTAATGTGTGGAAGTTAAATATTTCAAAAAAATATTTTTGAATTTTGCGCGCTGCGAAATGTTGCGGAATGTTGTGGGTGTTCCGCTAGCGGAACCCCGGGGCGAGAAAGGTTAATGTAAAAAAAAAAAAAAAAAAAAAAAAAAAAAAATCTTTATTGATTGATGTTATCATGACTACCCTTCCCCATAAATATTTTGGCTAGTGGTGTTTTTGCAAATGATATTAGCGAACACTGCGCTATTGCTTGCATTAGAGATAGAAAATTGAAAATCTCTGTCCCTTGTATAAATGTGAAGAGAAATGTAAGAAGAATCTCACCCCAGGCTTTCCTTCATGATCTATATTTTGAAGAGCTTATTTCTACTACTTTCATACCAGACCCTGTTCTGGCACTTCAATTATTCTCATCATTTTTTACCTCTCTGGCTTATTAACATGCCCCTTTCAAGCAACTCAAAGTCAAAAAAAAGAAATAATTAATTTTACTCTACTTTACTAAGAAATCAAGCCTGGGTCAAGGCTAGACAAACTGTCTCGTTACCTGATTGGCAGCTATTTAGGCAATTGAGAAATAGGTGCACTGCCTTAGTTAAACAGGCCATATTAAACTACTTCCTTAGCGATGATAGCGAAGATGAAGAGGGGGGGATGTCCAACACGATCATGGTCGGTCCCAACAGTGACCAGAATAGACCAGCTCCTCAGTGCCTGAGAGGACAGAAAACACACAAGCAAGTCTTTATTGTAAAATAGATTGTGCATCTATGCATGTATGGATGATCTATCTATGGGTGCCTGGACACCCTTACCCATGCCATCCATTTAAAAGGAGAGACATCAATGTAGCTACAGGGCTATTATCATATTCTGGACTGATCCACAGAAATACATGAAAGTGGGCACTCTTTTCAGTGATATTTTTTCTTCTATGAGATTGTAGACATGTCGAATCAATTCATTTGTAACGGGAGTTATCGAACTGTTATCTTTTTGGAAGTGTAGTTTGCCAAGACGTCATCAACGATGAGGCCACACATGGTTTGCAGTTGGCTAAGACGTCATCAACGATGAGGCCACACATGGTTTGTAGTTGGCCAACACGTCATCAACGATGAGGCCACACATGGTTTGTAGTTGGCCAACACGTCATCAACGATGAGGCCACACATGGTTTGTCGTTGGCCAACACGTCATCAACGATGAGGCCACACATGGTTTGTAGTTGGCCAACACGTCATCAACGATGAGGCCACACATGGTTTGTAGTTGGCCAACACGTCATCAACGATGAGGCCACACATGGTTTGTAGTTGGCTAAGACGTCATCAACGATGAGGCCACACATGGTTTGTAGTTGGCTAAGACGTCATCAACGATGAGGCCACACATGGTTTGTAGTTGGCTAAGACGTCATCAACGATGAGGCCACACATGGTTTGTAGTTGGCTAAGACGTCATCAACGATGAGGCCACACATGGTTTGTAGTTGGCCAACACGTCATCAACGATGAGGCCACACATGGTTTGTAGTTTGCCAAGACGTCATCAACGATGAGGCCACACATGGTTTGTCGTTGGCTAAGACGTCATCAACGATGAGGCCACACATGGTTTGTAGTTGGCTAAGACGTCATCAACGATGAGGCCACACATGGTTTGTAGTTGGCCAACACGTCATCAACGATGAGGCCACACATGGTTTGTAGTTGGCCAACATGTCATCAACGATGAGGCCACACATGGTTTGAAGTTGGCTAAGACGTCATCAATGAGGGTGGCCACACATGGTTTGCGAGGCAGAGGTCCCAAGGTTCTAGTCTCGGTTTGAGCTTGTGCTGGATGAAGTGGCAAAGCTAAGAAAGCACACTGACCTCCATCACATATACTTACACACGTCCCCACTGGCTCTCTTTGTAGTGATCTGTCTTTTATTAGACAGTGTATCGGTCATTCAGCTTTGTAGCCGGAGGCCCCCGTCTGATTCTTCCTAGTCTAAACCGGCACCTCTCTTGGAGACCACAACCAACAGGTGGGGCTCTTGTTCAGTAGACGTGGAATCGACCCATGGTTATACTTTAACACGTCCCCATTGGCTCTTCTTGCTGACCAGGTTGCTGGCGTTTCACATGATGGTTCCATCGCTCCTGGTAACCAGCATGACCAGCTGGGGCTTGTGGAGAACCACCTGTGTGATAAGAACGAGGACTAGAATGGAAATACCTTGTTAGGCTGTATTGTGTAGATTTGACGTTGTGTTCTAGGTTATTGTTCTGCTGAAAGGGGAATTCATATCCCAGTGTCTGGTGGAAATCAGACTGAACCAGGTTCTCCTCTAGGATTGTACCTGTGCCATAAATACTTAAACTTTGATAATCATGTGCTGATATTTACCTGTTTCTTTATTTACTATAATCGCCAATGTCCCCTAGTGACTCACCTGACAGGTGGTCAAACCAATAAAAACATTTCTAGCTCACATTAGATACATGTTTAGTATTCAATGTATCTTTGAAGTTGTAAACTACATGTTGTAATATTAAAATAAGAAAATGTTAGTGTGTTCGTGTACGTGGTTCCAGGTTGAAAGCCAGTGAGGCAGCACAGAACAGCAGAAGGAAATGTTTCCTTTCTGAAGATGGAAGTGGTAGAGAAGCCATCAGGCCATGCAGGCCAGTCAACTGATACTGGTAACTGTTTAGTTGTGGAATAGGTGCTGTAGCTAGTTACTAGATTGAGAGTGAAAGACTGCAGCTTCTTCTAATACCAGTACAGAGTATGGCCCATTGAGTGAAGGGTGAAGTTTCACTTAGGTACAGATCTAGGATCAGCTTCCCCTCCCACAATCTTAACCTTAACCATTAGTGGGGGAAATTCAATCAGTACCTATGGTCAACTTCAACTCTACCGGGCCCCTTGAGAGGAGGGAGGGGTGTCACACACCTTGTCATATACTGTGGACCCTTTGACCCAATAATCCATCAGAACAACTGTTATTCTTTAGTCACTATGTTTGTTGTTTTATATTTTCACTTCGATGAAAAATCCTGAACATACATGATTCAAATGTTGTTGATCTGTGAATCTATAGTTTTCTACTGTTGCATCTTATTTAGTACAGAAATGTCCTGTGAATGAATTGAAAATCTCTGTTGGGGACACACACATAAACACAGGCTCAATTTTAGTTCAAAGTTGTCATTACTTGCAAGACACACAATTAATCATCATTAACCACACCTCTTCTGCTGGTGTTACTGCTGTCAGTGTGGGTTGAGCTAGAAAATAGCAGTTGCTCAACAGGAAACACAGACACAAGCAAACATTTCACATGTTAATCTGTCCGTCCGTCTACCTATCTATATTCATTGGAGCACCATCTCAACACCATGTCTCTCCTTTTAGGGTTTGGATTGATGACCTGCATAGCATCATCAGGTAGGCTTTTGTGTATCTCTCAGGTTCTGTTGTCTGGGCCTCATAAAGAGCAGTCAATTGTCATACTTCTGTAAAAGTAAAGATACCTTAATAGAAAATGACTCAAGAAAAAGTCACTCAGTAAAATACTACTTGAGTAAAAGTAAAACATTTAAACTTAAGTATCAAAAGTAAATGTAATTGCTAAAATATACTTTAGTATGAAAAGTACACATTTAAATCATTTCACATTCCTTATATTAAGCAAACAAGACGACACAATTGTTTTTTCTTTGTTAAGGGAGTCCGCCAGATAACAGGCAGTAAGGATGACCAGGATATCCTCTTGATAAATGTGTGAATTGGACCATTTTCAAGCATTTGAAATGTTACGAGTACTTTTGGTTGTCAGGGTAAATGTATGGAGTAAAATGTACATTGTTTTCTTCAGTAATGTGGTGCAGTAAAAGTTGTCAAAAAATATATATAGTGAAGTAAAGTACAGAATCCCAATAAAACTACAGACACATCTAGATCTTCCTGAGTTAAGCAGTGTTGATTCAAAGTAGCCTACAGACATATCTAGATCTTCCTGAGTTATACAGTGTTGATTCAAAGTAGCCTACAGACATATCTAGATCTTCCTGAGTTATACAGTGTTGATTCAAAGTAGCCTACAGACACATCTAGATCTTCCTGAGTTAAGCAGTGTTGATTCAAAGTAGCCTACAGACATATCTAGATCTTCCTGAGTTATACAGTGTTGATTCAAAGTAGCCTACAGACATATCTAGATCTTCCTGAGTTATACAGTGTTGATTCAAAGTAGCCTACAGACATATCTAGATCTTCCTGAGTTATACAGTGTTGATTCAAAGTAGCCTACAGACACATCTAGATCTTCCTGAGTTATACAGTGATGATTCAAAGTAGCCTACAGACAAATCTAGATCTTCCTGAGTTATACAGTGTTGATTCAAAGTAGCCTACAGACACATCTAGATCTTCCTGAGTTATACAGTGATGATTCAAAGTAGCCTACAGACACATCTAGATCTTCCTGAGTTATACAGTGATGATTCAAAGTAGCCTACAGACATTCATTCAGCTTTGATCTAACTTTATTAAAGAAGCGTGATTCTCCAGAGTAGCCTGTTCTCTTCTAGTATAATGTGATTCAGGGCCATGTGTTTTGTGACATGACTGGATTTGAACCTTTATTTAAAGCTTTTTCATCAAAATGTCCCTTTTTATTTTATGTCAGATCTAACACCGTCCTCAGACAATTACTTACATTATTGGTGTAATTATCATTTCTGCATAAGGCTTTAAAAACAGGATAAAAGCTTTGATCTAACTTTACAACTTTACATGTCACATGATTGTGCAAAACACAGAGCCCTAATCAATACTTATGGAATTATGGATTCCATCCTCATTGTGCCATCCTCATCATCCTCATCATCCTCATCACATTATTTCTTCTGTGTGTTTATTTCATAGAGTCCAGCTCTGTGTTTGTGCTGAAGGGAAAGGATGTTCGTCTGGATGTCCAGGAAAATGTTCAACTGAAAGAGTTGGAGGTTTTTAAGTGGAGCTTCAGAACAGCCAATATTGTAAGATGCTCTGACACATTGTCAGTGAGAGTGTCTCCTGAGTACAACAACAGGGTTGAGTTTTATAAGGGAAACTTCTCTCTGCTACTGAAGAACCTACAGGAAGGAGACAGTGGACCTTATACTGCAGTAGTGAGTGGTGAAAAAGAAACAATTATTATTGTATACGAGTTAATTCTCCAAGGTATGTTTGACTAGTTTTTCTATTCTTTTCTACAGTGACACAGTTACAGTATCAATCAATAGAGCTAAACATGGTGTACAGGTTAAATGCATATTCATTAGTACTCTAGCTCCTATACTCAGGTTAATAAACAAACAATAAAGGGATTATATTTGTTTTCAGAGAGAGTTGAGCCTCCAGTCCTGACAGTGGACTCTAACTCCAACATCAACGGCATCTGTAACATGACTGTGACCTGCAGAGGCCAGAACACCTCTGTCACCTCCAGCTGTAACAGCAGCACCTGCTCTCAGGTGGGAGGAGAGAGTAGATGGGCTGAGACCTCCACTGTCCCCCTGCTCTCTGTCTATGTGGCAGGGGGTTCCATTCTCTGTAAACACAGCAACCAAGTCAGCTGGGCCAACCACACCAAGGAGATAGTGGAACTCTGTCCAATGAAATTTGGTAAGACACACACACACACACACACACACACACACACACACACACACACACACACACACACACACACACACACACACACACACACACACACACACACACACACACACACTGCACACAAATAAACATCTCAAATACTGTGTGTCAGATGTAGACTAAATGTACAAAGCATTAAGACCTATACTAACTATATATATGAATTAACATACGTGTGAGTTCACAACACATTAAGAACTATACTAACTATATCTATGAATTAACATACGTGTGAGTTCACAACACATAAGAACACCTCCATATATTGAGTGTTACCCCAAACTTTTACACTCAGAACAGCAATAATTCATCCAGACATGGACTCTACAAGGTGTCGAATGTGTTCCACAGGGATGCTGGCCCATGTAGACTCCAATGCTTCCCACAGTCGTGTCAAGATGTGTGGATGTCCAAGCTCAACAATAAAATGTTGAGCTTGAAAAACCCAGCAGCGTTGCAGTTCTTGACACAAACCACTGTGCCTGGCAGCTACCAACATATCCCATTCAAAGGCACTTCATTTTGTCTTGCCCATTCATCCTCTGAATGGCACACATACACACTCCATCTCTCAATTGTCTCAAGGCTTAAAAATCCTTCTTTAAACTGTATCCTCCCCTTCATCTACACTGATTGAAGTGGATTTAACAGGTATCATCAATAAGAGATCGTAGCTTTCACCTGGATTCACCTGGTCAGTCTATGTCACGGAAAGAGCAGGTGTTCTTAATGTTTTGTACACTCAAATCCATGTATTATTGGAAGTACTGTAACCTTATCCCCAGGCTAATCTCACTCACAAGAGGAAGTGTCTGATCTGCGAGAGGAACTGTAACATATTGTCTGTTTGTTGTGAACCAGTGTCTCCCCCTGCTGGTAGCATGTCTGTGTGCATGCTGAAGATCATCCTGGTGTCTGTGGGGATGGTCATCATGATCTCTGCAGTCATCACTGTCCACATCAGGCACAGATTCCACTATGGATAGAATCATGGGTATTGTATTTTTTCTACCTCATACAAAGTGATTTAGACTCATGCTTCATTACTGAAAAAGTAGAGATTCATGATGATTATTATCAGCATTTTGTCTCATCTGGTTTCCTATCTGAAAGAAATGGTGGTCATACTGGTCTTGGCCAGTCAGTTGGCTGCTCTTCCCACATAAAGCCTCCAGTTCCCTCGATGGATGATCGATCAGTCAACCTACTTTTGTAGACAAATTTGACACCTTTTGGAAGCAGACTATGCTCTATAAGGAGGATGGGATCCACCCTAATCACTTGGGTGTCTGGATCCTGTCTCACAAGGCAGTGTTGAGGCATTGACTGATCAAATCACGCTCCTCAAAGGTATTTACTCCCCTTAAAACCTCTCTTGGTCACGTGAGACGATAGCGTCCCACCTCTTCAACAGCCAGTGAAACTGCTGGGCGACAAATTCAAATACAGAAATACTCATTATAAAAAATCAGAAAACAAAACATATTTTACATAGGTTTAAAGATTAACTGCTTGTGAATTCAACCACGGTGTCAGATTTAAATAATGCTTTACGGCGAAAGCATACCTTACGATTAGTTGAGAACATAGCCCACTATACAAATCATTACAAACAGTAGCCAGCCAGGTAGAACAGTTACACAATTTAGAAATATAGATAAAATTAATCCCTTACCTTTGATGATCTTCATATGGTTGCACTCAGCAGACATTCATTTACTCAATAAATGTTCCTGTTGTTCGATAAAGTCTCTTTATACCCCAAAACCTCCGTTTCGTTCGCTCGTTTTCTTCAGTAATCCACAGGCTCAAAACAGGAAGACAAAAAAATCCAAATTGTATCCGTAAAGTTCATAGAAACATGTCAAACGATGTTTATATTCAAACCTCAGGTTGTTTTTAGCCTCAATAATCGATAATATTTCAACCGGACAATAACGTCTTCAATTTAAAAGGTAAACAAGAAACGCACTCTCTCGGTCTTGCGCAGGATAAAGCTCTGTGACACGGCAGGGTCAACTCATTCAGACTGCTCTTACTTCTTCATTTTTCAGAATACAAGCCTGAAACAATTTCTGAAGACTGTTGACATCTAGTGGAAGGCATAGAAACTGCAATTTTAGTCATAAGTCAATGGATACTGTATTGGCATTGAATAGAAAACTACAAAACAAAACAAAAAACGACTTCCTGAATGGATTTTTTTCAGGTCTTTGCCTGTCAAATCAGTTATGTTATACTCACAGACACTATTTCAACAGTTTTGGAAACTTTAGAGTGTTTTCTATCCAAATCTACCAGTTATATGCATATCATATATTCTGGGCCCGAGATGCAGGCAGTTTAATTTGGGCATCCAACCAGGAAGCCCATTGTGGCTAGCTCATCCTGTTCTACTGACTCTTGTGTCACCATGGATACTCCTGCTGTTTTCAAATCTCACAGTAGTCTTGGACTGTTATATTTAAATGTGCCTGATGTCTAAACTGGACGTTCTGGGTGCATGACACTAGTCCAGATGTTTTGTTTATCTCAAGACCTGGCTGAATAATTTGATTATATCATTTCATAATTAATAAACATTGTTTTGTTTTTAAACGCCGAAAATCCGTTGTTTCTATGACAAACTGTTTTGTTGTATTTCAGTCTTCTGTGATGTGTATATAAAGTGTAATATTGACACGTAAATTACAAAATGTTATACATTTCAACTCTACTGTTTATCTGATATGGTAACACACATTGTAACACATACAAAAATAACATAAAACAGGTCAGGAACGTGACACGTAAAAACATATTGGTTAACAAAGCTTTGATTCTGACCAAAGTCTATAGTAGTGAAAAGTCTCTCTCTCTATTGTGACTTACCACAAATTGCCATCATAGCCTATCTACATGAATGTGTCCTGTCAGTCTTTTCCTCTCCGTTAACCGTTAGCTAGCAGTCTCGAGCCACAGCTGACGTTGACCACAATGAGCTACAAGTAGGACTGACGTCACTAGCGGTGCAGCAGCCTCTGCAGCAGCAGCCTCCCCCGGGTCCTAGTGCCCGCCCGGTAACACGGTTAAGATGCGATGGAACGGTTGACTGGAAAACAACAAATCACAGAGAAAATATATTGACTGATATATTGAATTGTTTAGGGTAGCTTTAGCTTTGGCTTTAATAAATTCAGAAAACACTTGAAAACCAAAATAAAAAAGAATAGTAGCCCTCCTCAGGAACCACAAAACCCTCACAGACCAACTTCTTCTTCTATGATGCCTCCCGGGTGGTGTGCTTCCCGGGTGGTGCAGTGGTCAAGGGCACTGCATCGCAGTGCTAGCTGCGCCATCAGAGTCTCTGGGTTCGCGCCCAGGCTGGGCTGGCATAGCGTCGTCCGGGTTAGGGAGGGTTTGGCCGGTAGGGATATCCTTGTCTCAGTATGTAAAATGTAATAAAATGTATGCACTCTACTGTAGGTCGCTCTGGAAAAGAGCGTCTGCTAAATGACTAAAATGTAAATGTAAATATGGTACTGCTGTCTTCTTTTATTTAAACCCATAACCATGTGTGTGAGGTGTATACTTTTGTTTCCATATAGATTTGTTCAAAACCAACATGAAACACTCTGTGTGACCCTGATTTAACCCACTGCAGTAAAAGGTTAAGAATATCTCTCTTGAGCTCAGTTTACAACGAAAGCCACTCGGATTAATGTAAAAAAAAAAGGTTTGATTGACGTTATCATGACTTACCGTCCCCATACGTATTTGGCTAGTGATGTTTTTGCAAATGATATCAGCGACCACTATGCTATTGCTTGCATTGGACGTACCAAATTGAAAACCTCTGACTCTTGAATAATTGTGAAGAGAAATGTCAAAAAAATCTCGCCCCTGTCTTTCCTTTATGATCTATATTTTTCTGAGCTTTTTACTACTACTTGATTGGCAGCTATTTAGGCAATTGTGAAATAGGTGCACTGCCTCGGTTAAACAGGCCAAATCAAACTACTTCCTTAGCGCTATGACAGACTCTGCTAGTGATCCCTCTAAATTCTGGAAAACCGTTATTTCAGTTTCAGATTCCTGCTTCATTACTGAAAATGTATATTTGTGATGAATTTAATCAGTATTTTATCTCAGCTGGTTTCCTATTTGGAAGAAATGGTGGTCGTACTGGTCTTGGCCAGTGAGTTGACTGCTCTTCCCACATAAAGCCTCCTCCTCGATGGATGATCGATCAATCAACCTCACCTGACTGGGGAGATGGTAGTCAGGGTTTTTCTTTTTGGCACCTCACAGAAACACAAGTTCTTGCTGCCTTACTACGGTAGCTAATGACAACTTGTACCCGTCTTTGCTTAAGTATGCACACACATTTTTTTATTTAACTTTAGTATCAGAAAATATTCAAAAAAAGTGTGGAAATCATCTTTTGTGCTACCACTCCATAAGGGTCGGGGAAAGTAGTGATCTCGATAATTATCGACCCATTTCCTGGCTCCCTTGTCTTGCGAAAATACTAGATCATTGGTCAACAAACAGCTACATTATTATCTATCTGTAAATGGTATTATTAATGTTAATCAATCTGGATTCAGACCTAAACATAGCACCACTACGGCTACCATGCTTGTTGTAAATGATATTGCAAATGCCTTCGATGATGGAAAGAATTGTGCTGCTATTTTTGTAGACTTGTCAAATGCTTTTGACACTGTAGACCATGTTAGTCTGTTGAATAAGCTGTCCCTGGTAGGGTTGGGTACTGATGCTTGCCTAAGCTTTCATAATTATCGTCATCGAATCAATGCCGAGTAATACATTCTGCAGTCAAACGTTTTTTGGCTTGTAATCCAACATTTTTACTGGATATGTGTGCAACAACAGTTCAATATTCACATTATTCTACTATTTCTGTCACTGCAACGCATATACTTTATAAGACTTTTAACATATTATTCTGTAGCTCACATCTGATCATTATCCACGTTCTCTGTTAGGAATATTGTTCCAGTACTTGCTTTAGAACGAGTTTTGGTGGGAATCTGTCTGTGAACAAAGACACGTTCCTGTGTGAATTTGGAGAGGGAGACCCTGGATCTCCTTTAATTTACATCCACCATGACCAGGTGGGGCTTGTAGAGAACCTGTGTGATAAGAACGAGGACCAGAATGGAAATACCTTGTTAGACTGTCTTGTGTTTTTAATTATTTATAGTGTAATGATAGAATACGCTAAATATTTCCAATCGTTCCATTCTGAGCAGAACCCCTATTTATTTAGTATGGTTCCGTTCCAGTATTCTGACCAGCAGATTAAAATCTGAACCGGTTGGAACCAACATTTTTTAACTCTTCATAAAGTAAATTTTTGTTAATTCTTTACCTCGTCAAATCAGCATAGTTCCTACATTTATCTCATTAATTTACTCCACCAATAAGCATGGCTTAAGCAGCTTGCTATGGAACAGGTAAGCTAGTTGTTTACATGTTTAAAGGAGGGATGAATACAGGCGTGAGATGTGATTAATATTCCAGGGGTAGAGAGAGAGTTAGCGGTGGACATAGAGGGGGCTTGGCCTAAATCGCCGAGCATCATGATATGATGTGGGTTGGAACAGGCTAATAATATCATCATAACTTCAACAAATTGCAGTATTATACACTGAGTGTACAATACATGCTCCTTCCATGACAGACTGACCAGGTGAATCCGGGTGAAAGCTATGATTCCTTAATAATGTCACTTGTTAAATCCACTTCAATCAGTGTAGATGAAGGGGAGGAAACAGGTTACAGGGTTTTTAAGCCTTGAGACATGAACTTTGTATGATTCAGAGGGTGAATGGGCAAGACAAAATAATGAAGTGCCGGTGAATGGGTATGTTAGCAGGTGCAAGGTGCACCGGTTCGTGTGAAGAACTACAACGCTACTGTGTTTTTCAGTTTTTATTTTGTGATATCCAGACCACCACCCAAAGGACATCCAGCCAACTTGACACAACCGTGGGAAGCATTAGAGTCAACATGGGCCAGCATACCTGTGGAATTATTTTGTAACCTTGTACAATCAATGCACCGACGAATTGAGGCCACTCTGAGGGCAAAACGGGGTTTCAACTCAATATTAGGACGGTGTCCTTCATGTTTTGTACACTGAGTGTATGTATACCAGGCATAAGGATTATTTTTGGGGAACGAAAAGGAACATTATTACCCAGTTCTCAAGATTTTAAAATAATGTTTCTGTTCCGGAACCCTAGAGATTACTTTAGTTCACGGTTCTGTTTCTCTTCCTCTTCAAATGTTTTTCTTTTTCGGTTTTCAGTTCTGTTACCTGAACCAGTTACAACCCCTGCTATAGACTCACCATGAACAACACCAGCACACTGAGTAATCTTGATTCTTTCTAAAATGTAATGGATTTAATAAACTAATGTTTCAAATTCGTATTTTATTTTATTACGTGCATTTACTCCTCTCCATGCACCTCCATGGTACTGTAGCATATTAAGGTGTGTGCGTCTACTTTCAAGTTTTAATGTCACATGCACAAGTACAGTGAAATGCCTTTCTTGCAAACCCAACAATGCAATAATTAATTACAATGTATTACTAGAAAAAAACCACGAGAAATAAGAATAAGAAATACACAATAAAGTAAGTAAGCATACTATAGACAGGAAATATTTAAAAGGTCAGTTCCAATACCATATTTACATGTGCAGGGAAACTGGAGTAATGAAGGTAGATATGTATTGGGGTAAAGAGACTAGGCAACAGGATATAAGAAAAACAGAGCAGCAGCAACTTGTATGTGAGTGGGTGTGTAGTCAGTATCAAATCAAATGTATTTATAAAGCCTGTTTTTCGTCAGCAGATGTCGCAAAGTGCTATACAGAAACTCAGCCTAAACCCCAACCAGCAAAGCAATGCAGATGTAGAAGCACGTGAATAGGAAAAACTCACTAGATAGGTAGGAACCTAGGAAGAAACCTAGAGAGTAACCAGGCTCTGAGGGGTGGCCAGTCCTCCTCTGGCTGTGCCGGGTGGAGATTTTAAGAGTACATGGCCATCAAGGCCAGATTGTTCTTCAAGATGTTCAATTGTTCATAGATAATAAATAATAATCACAGTGGTTGTAGAGTGTGCAACAGGTCATCACCTTAGGATGTCTGTTGGCTTTTCATAGTCAATCATTCAGTTGTTGAGACAGCAGGTTTGGTAGAGAGGGAGGGAGGGAGAGAGAGGGAGAGAGAGGGAGAGTCGAAAACAGCAGGTCTGGGAAAAGGTAGCACGTCCGGTGATCAAGTCAGGTTTCCATAGCCGCAGGCAGAACAGTTGAAACTGTAGCAGCGCACGGTAAGGTAGCATGTCTGGTGAAGAAGTCAGGGTTCCATAGCCGCAGGCAGAACAGTTGAAACTGGAGCAGCAGCACAACAAGGTAGCACGTCTGGTGAAGAAGTCAGGGTTCCATAGCCATAGGCAAAACAGCAGAAACAGGATCAACAGCACGACCAGATGGACTGGGGACGGGGACAGCCAGGAGTCATCAGGCCAGGTAGTCCTGAGGCATGGTCCTAGGGCTCAGGCTCGGGAGGAGAGAGCGAGAGATGGGAAAAATAAGACAGGAGAATTACACCAGATAGGACAAACTGACTCTAGCCTCCAGCACATAGACTACTGCAGTGTAGATACTGGAGGCTGAGAATGAGGGGGAGGGGGGAGGGGAACAATGTGGCCAACCAGGCAGGATAAAACCCAACCCACTTTGGCAAAGCACAGCCCCCCCACCACTCAACAGACCACCAACTTACCACCCTGAGATAAGGCTGATAGCCCACGCCGATCTTCTCCACTGCATGAGCCCGAGGTGGTGCAAAACCAGACAGGAATATCATGTCATTGACTCATTCCACTCAAGTCGAGTACAGCAAAAAAAGCCTGGCATGACGTGACGCACCCCTCCTAGGGACAGCATGGGAGAGCATTAGTAAGCCAGTGACTCAGTGCCCATAATATGGTCAGATGCAGATACTTTTGGCCAAGATAAAGCAAAGCAGTGCGACAAAAACAACAACACAGAGTTTCACATTAACAGACGTACAGTCAATAACACAATAGAAAAATGTACAGTGTGTGCAAATGTAGTAGAGTAGGGAGGTAAGGCAATAAACAGGCCATAGAGGCAAATTACTTCCAATTTAGCATTAACACTTGAGTGATAGACTTGCAGATGATGATGTGCAAGTAGAGATACTGGGGTGCAAAAGAGCAAGAGGATAAATAACAATATGGGTATGAGGTAGTTGGGTGTGCTATTTACAGATGGGCTGTGTACAGATACAGTGATCGGTAAGCTGCTCTGACAGCTGATGCTTAAAGTTAGAGAGGGAGATATAAGACTCCAGCTTCAGGGATTTTTGCAATTCATTCCAGTCATTGGCAGCAGAGAACTGGAAGGTTAGGCGTCCAAAGGAAGTGTTGGCTTTGGGGATGACCAGTGAAATATACCTGCTGGAGCGCGTGCTACGGGTGGGTGTTGCTATGGTGACCAGTGAGCTGAGATAAGGCGGGGCTTTACCTAGCAAAGACTTATAGATGAGCTGGAGGTAGTTGGTTTGGCGACGAATATGTCGTGAGGACCAGCCAACGAGAGCATACAGGTCGCAGTGGTGGGTAGTATATGGTGCTTTGGTGACAAAACGGATGGCACTGTGATAGACTGCATCCAGTTTGCTGAGTAGAGTGTTGGAGGCTATTTTGTAAATGACATCGCCGAAGTCGAGGATCGGTAGGATAGTCAGTTTTATGAGTGTTTTTTTGGCAGCATGAGTGAAGGAGGATTTGTTGCGAAATAGGAAGCCGATTCTAGATTTAATTTTGGATTGGAGATGCTTAATGTGAGTCTGGAAGGAGAGTTTACAGTCTAACCAGACACCTAGGTATTTGTAGTTGCCCACATATTCTAAGTCAGAACCGTCCAGAGTAGTGATGTTAGTCGGGCGGGAGGGTGCGGGCAGCAATCGGTTGAAGAGCATGCACTTAGTTTTACTTGCATTTAAAAGCAGTTGGAGGCCAAGGAAGGAGTGTTGTAAGGCATTGATGCTCGTTTGGAGGTTAGTTAGCACAGTGTCCAAAGAAGGGCCAGATGTATACAGAATATTGTCGTCTGCGTAGAGGTGGATCACAGACTCACCAGCAGCAAGAGCAACATCATTGATATATACAGAGAAAAGAGTGGGCCCAAGAATTGAACCCTGTGGCACCCCCATAGAGACTGACAGAGGTCTGGACAACAGGCCCTCCGATTTGACACACTGAACTCCCCTGATTGCTCAGTTTGACAGGGCGGCCAGCTCTAGAAAGATTCTTGGTGGTTCCAAACTTCTCCCATTTATGAACGATGGAGGCCACTGAGTTCTTGGGGACCATCAATGCTGCAGAAATGTTTTTGTGCCCTTCCCCAAGTCTGTTTCTCTACACAATCCTATCGCAGAGCTCTACCGGCAAGTCCTTTAACCTTACGGCTTGTTTTTTGTTCTGACATGCACTGTCAACCGTGAGACCTTATATAGACAGGTGTGTGCCTTTCCAAATCATGTACAATCAATTGAATTTACCACAGGTGGACTCCAATCAAGTTGAAGAAACCTCTCAATGATTATCAAAGGAAACAGGATGCACCTGAGCTCAATTTCGAGTCAGATAGCAAAGTGTCTGAATACTTATAACAACAAGCTATCTCTTTTTTATTTTTTATATATTTGCTAACATTTCTAAAAACCTGTTTTCTCTTTGTGATTATGGGTTATTGTGTGTAGATTTTTATTCAATACATTTTAGAGTAAGGCTGTAACGTAACAAAATGTTGAAAAAGTCAAGGCGTCTGAATACTTTCTGAATGCACTGTTCATGGGTATTTTTGAGGAAATGCCATTTCTATCTCTAGGGTACTTTCTGTTAAGTGCTACACCACAAACACTGCTAATGATGACACGTGACTAGTCCACTTCCCATAAGCCATCCATCACTGCTGCGCCGTACACACTCAAGTTGTACAACTGATCTACAACACCTTTGGTGAACAATGACACAAGCTTAGTGGAAAGTCGACACAGAACAATGGCTGTGTCAATAATTTTATGCAGAAAAACTTGTTGTCTGTGTCCAAAAATGTACTGTTAGTACAACCATTGTGTCAAGTGTGTTGTACATCAGTTGTACAAACTGAGTTTGTGCAGGTCTGTCCTGCCTGCATGCCTGTTTGTCCTGCCTGCATGTCTGTCTGTCTGTCCTGCCTGCATGCCTGTTTGTCCTGCCTGCGTGCCAGTTTGTCCTGCCTGCATGTCTGTCTGTCTGTCCTGCCTGCATGCCTGTTTGTCCTGCCTGCGTGCCAGTTTGTCCTGCCTGCGTGCCAGTTTGTCCTGCCTAAATGCCCGTCTGTCCTGTCTGCATGCCTGTCTGTCCTGTCTGCATGCCTGGAGAGTCATTGGGGCATCTCTCCACCTCTCTCTCTGGCATCACTCCCCCGTCAGAGGTACAGTACATAGGGTTACATACGAGTCCCTCCCCATCAGAGTTACAGTACATAGGGTTACATAAATGTCAATGGTATGTTATGTAAAGCAACTCGACCCAAGTGAACATATTATGATCAGGACAGTGTGCAGGCCAGCAGGGGTTCTGAGAACCATGATTACGTTCCACATGGCCCTGTAGTCCCTACATAGTGCACCACTATAGACCAGGACCCTAAAGAACCCTAGTCCCTACATAGTGCACTACTTTAGACCAGGACCCTAAAGAACCCTAGTCTCTATATAGTGCACTAGTATTGACCAGGGCTCAAAGGAACACACAGACAAATTCACTAAACACTGAATGTAAAGAGCACTGCAGTCGTTCGCATATTAGAAAATCATTAAGACACAACATCAACATGTAAAATCAACATTAGTTGAGAAATACATAAATTAAATTGAGTAAATAATGTTACCAAAATGATAGAACTTAAGTTACTTCCAAATAATAATAAATCAAATCAATCAATCAAATGTATTTATGAATATAACGGCTTTCTTCCTGGGATAAAGGAGAGGACCAAAATGCAGCGCGGTTATTGTTCAACATGTTTAATAAGACGATAAACGGTGAACATTAACAAATAACAAAATAACAAACGTGAAAGCCGAGACAGTCCTATTTGGTGCAGAACACAAACACAGAGACAGGAAACAATCACCCACAAAATCCCAAGACAAAACAAGCCACCTATATATGATTCTCAATCAGGGACAACGATCGACAGCTGTCTCTGATTGAGAACCATATTAGGCTGGACACAGAAACAGACAAACTAGACACACAACATAGAATTCCCACCCAGCTCACGTCCTGACCAACACTAAACAAGTAAAACACATAAGAACACTGGTCAGGACGTTACAGTACCCCCCTCCTGAGGTGCGGACTCCGAACGCACCCCTAAAACTCAAGAGGAGGGTCTGGGTGGGCATCTGTCCGCGGTGGCGGCTCCGGTGCAGGACGAGGACACCACTCCACCACTGTCTTTGTCCCCCTCCTTAGCGTCCTTTGAGTGGCGACCCTCGCCCCCGACCTTGGTCTAGGCACCTTCACCAAGGCCCCCACCTGCTTTAGGAGACAGCTCAGAACAGAGAGGTAGCTCAGGACAGAGAGGTAGCTCAGGACAGAGAGGTAGCTCAGGACAGAGAGGTAGCTCAGGACAGAGAGGTAGCTCAGGACAGAGGGGTAGCTCAGGACAGAGGGGTAGCTCAGGACAGAGGGGCAACTCCGGACAGAGGGGCAACTCCGGACAGAGGGGCAACTCCGGACTGAAAGGTAGCTCCGGACAGAGAGGCAGCTCATGACTGGAGGGCAGCTCATGACTGGAGGGCAGCTCATGACTGGAGGGCAGCTCATGACTGGAGGGCAGCTCATGACTGGAGGGCAGCTCATGACTGGAGGGCGGCTCATGACTGGAGGGCGGCTCATGACTGGAGGGCGGCTCATGACTGGCGGGCGGCTCATGACTGGCAGGCGGCTCCTGACTGGCAGGCGGCTCTGGCAGCTCCTGACTGGCTGGCGGCTCTGGCAGCTCCTGACTGGCTGGCGGCTCTGGCAGCTCCTGACTGGCTGGCGGCTCTGGCAGCTCCTGACTGGCTGGCGGCTCTGGCAGCTCCTGACTGGCTGGCGGCTCTGGCAGCTCCTGACTGGCTGGCGGCTCTGGCAGCTCCTGACTGGCTGGCGGCTCTGGCAGCTCCTGACTGGCTGGCGGCTCTGGCAGATCCTGTCTGGCGGACGACTCTGGCTGCTCCTGTCTGGCGGACGGCCCTGACGGCTCGGGACAGACGGGCAGCTCTGACGGTTCGGGACAGACGGGCAGCTCTGACGGCTCGGGACAGACGGGCAGCTCTGACGGCTCGGGACAGACGGGCAGCTCTGACGGCTCGTGACAGACGGATGGCTCAGACGGTACTGGACAGACGGATGGATCAGACGACGCTGGGCAGACGGATGGCTCAGACGGCACTGGGCAGACGGATGGCTCAGACGGCACTGGGCAGACGGATGGCTCAGACGGCGCTGGGCAGACGGATGGCTCAGACGGCGCTGGGTAGACGGATGGCTCAGACGGCGCTGGGCAGGCAGGCAGCTCAGATGGCGCTGAGCAGACGAGCAGTGCAGGCGGCGTTGGGCAGGTAGGCAGCTCAGACCTGCTGAGGCGCACAGTAGGCCTGGTGCGTGGTGCCGGAACTGGTGGTACCGGACTGGAAACACGCACCTCAAGGCTAGTGCGGGGAGCAGTAACAGGGCACACTGGACTCTCGAAGCGCACTCTAAGCCTGGTGCGTGATACCGGCACTGGTGGTACCGGGCTGAGGGCACTCACCTCAGGGCGAGTGCGGGGAGAAGGAACAGTGCGTACAGGGCTCTGGAGTAGCACTGGAGGCCTGTTGCGTGGTGCTGGCACAGTCTTCACCAGACGGCTAGCACGCACCTCAGGACGAGTATGAAGAGCTGACTCAGGTGACATCAAATCCCCGACATGCTCCGTCGGGCGGATGCCGTGCCTCATGCACCAAACCAGCAAATCCCTCATTTCTCTCTCCTCCAATTTCCCCATTAGATCCTTCACAGTCTCTACTTCGCTCACCTCCAATACCGCTCTCAACGGCTCTGGATCCATCCTTGGCTCCTTACGGTAAGCAGGGGGAGTTGGCTCAAGTCTCCTACTTGACCCAGCTACACTCCCTTTTAGCTCCCCCCCAAGAAATTTTGCCGTGAGCCTCTCGGGCTTCCAGCTTCTCTGCCTTGCTAGCGCCTCATAATGCCGCCTCTCCGCTTTTGATGCCTCCAGCTCCGCTTTAGGGCGGCGACACTCCTCTGGCTCTGCCCAGGGTCCTTCTCCGTCCAGAATCTCCTCCCATGTCCATTCCTCCTTGTACCACTGCTGCTGTCGCTGCTGCCCGTTTCCACGCTGCTTGGTCCGGTTTGGTGGGTGATTCTGTAACGGCTTTCTTCCTGGGATGAAGGAGAGGGCCAAAATGCAGCGCGGTTATTGTTCAGCATGTTTAATAAGACGATAAACTGTGAACATTAACAAATAACAAAATAACAAACGTGAAAGCCAAGACAGTCCTATCTGGTGCAGAACACAAACACAGAGACAGGAAACAATCACCCACAAAATCCCAACACAAAACAAGCCACCTATATATGATTCTCAATCAGGGACAACGATCGACAGCTGTCTCTGATTGAGAACCATATTAGGCTGGACACAGAAACAGACAAACTAGACACACAACATAGAATTCCCACCCAGCTCACGTCCTGACCATCACTAAACAAGTAAAACACATAAGAACACTGGTCAGGACGTTACAATGAAGCCCTTTTATACATCAACAGATGTCACAAAGTGCTTAACCAGAAACTCAACCTAAAACGCCAAAACAGCAAGCAATGCTGATATAGAAGCATGATGTCTAGGAGAAACTCCCTAAAAAGGCATGAACTGAGGAAGAGAGAGAGAGCGTGAGAGAGAGAGTCGAAAACATCAGGTCCGGGACAAGGTAGCACGTCTGGTGAAGAGGTCAGGGTTCCATAGCCTCAGGCAAAACAGCAGAAACTGTATCAGCAGCACGACCAGGTGGACTGGTGACGTGGACAGCCAGGAGTCTTCGGGCCAGGGAGTCCTGAGGCAAGGTCATAGGGCTCAGGTACTCCGGGAGGAGAGAGAGAGAGAGAAATGGGAGAAACAGGGGGAGCATACTATACACAGTAAATCACATAAGACAGGAGAATTACACCAGAAAGGACAGACTGATCCAAGCCTCCAGCACATAGACTATTGCAGCATAGATACTGGAGGCTGAGACATGGGGAGTCGGGGAACACTGTGGCCCTGTCCGACGATACCCCCGGACGAGGCCAACCATGCAGGATATAACCCAATCCATTTTTCCAAAGCACAGCCCCCACACCACTCAACAGACCAACTTACTACACTGAGACAAGGCTGAGTATATTCCACGAAGATCTCCTCCACTGCACGAGCACGAGGGGGTGCAAAACCGGACAGGAAGATCACGTCAGTGACTCAACCCACTCAAGTCGAGAATAGCGAAAAAAGCCTGGCACGACGTGATGCACCCCTCCTAGGGACAGCATAGGAGAGAACTTGTAAGCCAGTGACTAAGCCCGCAAAAAGGGTCAGAAGCAGAGAATCCCAGTGGAGAGAGGGGAGTCGGCCAGGCAGAGACAGCAAGGGTGTCACTTCGCTCCAGTGACTTGCCGTTCACCTTCTCACCCCTGGGCCAGACTGCACTCAATCATAGGACCTACTGAAGAGATGAGTCTTCAATAAAGACTTAAAGGTCAAGACCGTCTGCGTATCTCACATGGATAGGCAGAACATTCCATAAAAATGGAGCTCTACAGGAGAAAGCCCTGGCTCCAGCTGTTTGCATTCAAATTCTAGGGACAATAAGGAGGCCTGCGTCTTGTGACCGTAGCGTACGTGTAGGTATGTACAGCAGGACTAAATCAGAGAGATAGGTAGGAGCAAGCCCATGTAATGCTTTGTCGATAAGCAGTAAAACCTTGAAAACAGCCCTAGCCTTAACCATAAGCCTTAAATCAAAACTGTAACTCGTCCATTCAGGAAAATGCACTCTTTTCTTGGTGAGCAACTCCATTGTAGATTTGGCCTTGTGTTTTAGGTTATTGACCAACAAAGGAGATGATTGTGGACTTCAGGAAACAGCAGAGGGAGCACCCCCCTATCCACATCGACTGGACCGCAGTGGAGAAGGAGGAAAGCTTTAACCTCTTATGCAAGGGGGCAGTATTTTCACGTCCGGATGAAAAACATGCCCAAAGTAAACTGCCTGTTACTCAGGCCCAGGAGCTAGAATATGTATATAATTAGAGGATTTGGATGGAAAACACTCTAACGTTTTCAAAACGGTTAAATTAATGTCTGTGTGTATAACAGAACTCATATGGCAGGCAGAAACCTGTGAAAACCCAACCAGGAAGTGAGATATCTGAGGTTTGTAGTTTTTTAAGTGATTGCCTATCCAATATACAGTGTAAATGGGGTCAGATTGCACTTCCCAAGGCTTCCACTAGATGTCAACAGTCTTTAGAACGTTTTTTCAGGCTTCTATTGTGAAAAGGGAGCGAATAAGAGCTGTTTCAACCAGGGGTCTGGCAGAAAGCCTTTAGTTTAGTCACGCGCGCAGCCTTGAGCACGAGCTCTTTCTCTTTAGTAGAGGGAATGATTGATTACAGCTTTTATTTCTTTCATCACATTCCCAGTGGGTCAGAGGTTTACATACACTCAATTATTATTTTGTAGCATTGCCTTTAAATTGTTTAACCTGGGTCAAACGTTCCGGGTAGCCTTCCACAAGCTTCCCACAATAAGTTGGCTGAATTCTGGCCCATTCCTCCTGACAGAGCTGGTGTAACTGAGTCAAGTTTGCAGGCTTCCTTGCTCACACAAGGTTTTTCAGTTCTGCCCACAAATTGCTATAGGACTGAGGTCAGGGCTTTGTGATGGCCACTCCATGACCTTTGTTGTCCTTAAGCTTCAATATATCCACATAATTTTCCTGCCTCATGCTTCATGCCATTTATTTTGAGAAGTGCACCACTCCCTCCTGCAGCAAGCACCCCCTCAACATGATACTGCCACCCCAGTGCTTCACGGTTGTTATTGCAAGCCTCCCCATTTTTCCTCCAAACATAACGATGGTCATTTTGGCCAAACATTTTACATTACATTTAAGTCATTTAGCAGACGCTCTTATCCAGAGCGACTTACAAATTGGTGCATTCACCGTAAGATATCCAGTGGAACAGCCACTTTACAATAGTGCATCTAAATCTTTTAAGGGAGGGGGGGGGGGGGATTCTAATTTTGTTTCATCAGACCAGAGGACATTTCTCCAAAAAGTTCGATCTTTGTCCCCATGTGGAGCTACAAACCGTGGTCTGGCTTTTTTATGGCGGTTTTGGAACAGAGGCTTCTTCCTTGCTGAGTGGCCTTTCAGGTTGACATAGGACTCGTTTTACTGTGGATATAGATATTTTTGTACCTGTTTCCTCCCGCATCTTCACTAGGTCCTTTGCTGTTGTTCTGAGATTGATTTGCACTTTTCGCCCCAAAGTACGTTCATCTCTAGGAGACAGAACGCGTCTCCTCCTGAGCGGTAGGACGGTTGTGTGGTCCCATGGTGTTTATACTTGCGTACTATTGTTTGTACAGATGAATGTGGTACCTTCAGGTGTTTGGAAATTGCTCCCAAGGATGAACCAGACTTGTGGAGGTCTACAAGAGGTCTTGTCTGAATTCTTTTGATTTTCCCATGATGTCAAGCAAAGAGGCACTACGTTTGAAGGTAGGCCTTGAAATACATCCACAGGTACACCTCCAATTGACATAATTTTCTGGAATTTTCCAAGCTGTTTAAAGGCACAGTCAACTTAGTGTATGTAAACTTCTGAACCACTGGAATTGTGATACAGTGAATTATAAGTGAAATAATCTGTGTGTAAACAATTGTTGGCAAAATGACTTGTGTCATGTGTAACGGATGTGAAATGGCTAGCTAGTTAGCGGGTGCGCGCTAGTAGCATTTCAATCAGTTACGTCACTTGCTCTGAGACTTAAGTAGTGTTGCCCCTTGCTTTGCAAGGGCCGCGGCTTTTGTGGAGCGATGGGTAACGACGCATCGTGGGTGTCAGTTGTTGATGTGTGCAGAGGGTCCCTGGTTCGCGCCCGGGTCGGGGCGAGGGGACGGTTTAAAGTTATACTGTTACATTGGTGCCGTGACCCGGATCACTGGTTGCTGCGGAAAAGGAGGAGGTTGAAAGGGGGGTGAGTGTAACGGATGTGAAATGGCTAGCTAGTTAGCGGGTGCGCGCTAGTAGCATTTCAATCAGTTACGTCACTTGCTCTGAGACTTAAGTAGTGTTGCCCCTTGCTTTGCAAGGGCCGCGGCTTTTGTGGAGCGATGGGTAACGACGCATCGTGGGTGTCAGTTGTTGATGTGTGCAGAGGGTCCCTGGTTCGCGCCCGGGTCGGGGCGAGGGGACGGTTTAAAGTTATACTGTTACACATGCACAAAGTAGATGTCTTAACCGACTTGCCAAAATGTTAATTTGTTAACAAGAAACTTGTGGAGTGGTTGAAAAACGAGTTTTAATGACTCCAACCTAAGTGTATGTAAACTTCCGACTTCAACTGTATCTTGTGACATTGTTAGATATTACATGTTAGATATTACTGCACTGTCAGAGATTGAAACACAATCATTTCACTACACCCGCAATAACGTCTGCTAAACATGTGTATGTGACCAATGAAATTATATTTTATTTTGTTTTTTTTGTCCTGCTGAAAGTGGAATTTGTCTCCTAGTTTCCAGGTTCTCCTCTAGGATGTTGCCTGTGCCATAAATACCTGCACTTTGATAATCATGTGCTGATATTTACCTGTTTTTTTATTTACTAAAATAGCCAATGTCCCCTAGTGACTCACCTGACAGGTAGTCAAACCAATCAAATATTTTTTAGCTCACGTTAGATACATGTTTAGTATTCAATGTATCTTTCAAGTTGTAAACTACAGGTTTCTTGTTTTAACACAACCTAAGAAGATAGAAAATGTGACATTACTGTAAGAAAATAACATCTAATCGGTAGTGTACGTGGTTCCAGAATGACAGCCAGTGAGGCAGCACATAATAGCAGAAGGAAATGTTTCCTTTCTGAAGATGGAAGTGGTCAGTCACCTGATACTGTTAGTTGTTGAACTAGGTACTGGAGGTAGCTACTAGATTGAGAGTGAAAGACCACAGCTTCTTCTAATACCAGTACAGAGTATGGCCCATTGAGTGAAGGGTGAAGTTTCACTTAGGTACAGATCTAAGATCAGCTTCCCCTCCCACAACCATAACCTTAACTATTAGTGGGGTGTAAACTCACCCAAGATCAGCACCTACTGTATGGGCAACTTCCCCCTTCCGGCCCCTTGAGAGGAGGGAGGGGTGTCACATACGTTGTGATGCGCTGTTGACCCTTTGACCCGATACT
Source organism: Salvelinus fontinalis (assembly GCF_029448725.1). Classification (NCBI taxonomy): domain Eukaryota; kingdom Metazoa; phylum Chordata; class Actinopteri; order Salmoniformes; family Salmonidae; genus Salvelinus; species Salvelinus fontinalis. The sequence continues at coordinate 4,321,502 of NC_074681.1, read as the reverse complement.
ACATCAGAACAACTGTTATTCTTAAGTCACTATGTTTTTTTGTTCAGTAATACTTAGATGAACACTTGCAGACAAATACTTTACATACATGGCTCAAATGTTCTCTGAATCTATAGTTTTATATTGTTTCATATTATTTATTTAATACAGAAACGTAGTTTGAAGGAATTGTATTTCTCTGTTGGGGAGATGCACATAAATACAGGCTAAATTTTTGTTCAAAAGTTGTCTTTACTTGAAAGACACACAATTAATCATCATTAACCACACCTATTCTGCTGGTGTTACTGCTGTCAGTGTGGGTTGAGCTAGAAAATAGCAGTTGCTCAACAGGAAACACAGACACAAGCAAACATTTCACATGTTAATCTGTCCGTCCGTCTACCTATCTATATTCATTGGAGCACCATCTCAACACCATGTCTCTCCTTTTAGGGTTTGGATTGATGACCTGCATAGCATCATCAGGTAGGCTTTTGTGTATCTCTCAGGTTCTGTTGTCTGGGCCTCAGAAAGAACAGCAATACGATGGTAAATAAAGACATACTGATGGGAAAATATTGGACTGCTTCTGATTCATCCATCTTGTAATTCTTATTATCTGAGAGGAATTCTGTCATTTTTATGAAATGAAGAACACATTTAAGTATATTGGTTAAAAAGATACTGGATGTCGTATTAGAATATAACTAAAACTGTAGTCAAAGCAACATTATTGGTTGAAAAAGTGTTGAGGTGTCTATTAGAATATAACTAATGCTGTAGTTAAAGCCAAGGCACCATTATTTGACAATTAGGAAGGTCTCTTTAAAGACTACAGTCACAGTTCTGAAGCTTCTGTGTATCTGCAGGATTCTCTACTTTGTACACGATCTCTCCTCTACTCGTACAGAACAGGCTACTTAGGAGAACGGTGCTCGTTTAATAAAGTCAGATCAAAGCTGAATCAATGTCTGCTAGATCACATAATGATAGTTTTCTACACAACCAAACATAATAACATAGTAGAACGTTACTGGAAGACAGAAACACCACCTTATTTCCGAGGAGGGTTTAGAAATATGTGAATGGTCGCATTTCTCTCTTATGTGGCCAAAACTAAACAGCGCGTCACTATGCAAAATATGTGCTTTGATTGAATCTGAACACAGCAGTGGTGGAAAAAGTACCCAATTGTCAAACTTGAGTAAAAGTAAAGATACCTTAATAGAAAATGAATCAAGTAAAAGTGAAAATGACCCAGTAAAACACTACTTGACTAAACGTCTAACAGTATTTGGTTTGAAATATACTTAAGTATCAAAAGTAAAAGTACAAGTACAACTAATTTCACCTTAATTATATTAAACAAACCAGACAGCATTATTTTCCTGTTTTTTTATTTAAGGATAGCCAGGGGCAGCACTTGTGTTAAGTGAGTCCTCCAGATCAGAGGCAGTAGGAATGACCAAGCATGATAAATTTGTGAATTGGACCATTTTCCTGTCCTGCTAAGCATTCGAAATGTAACGAATACTTTTGGGTGTCAGGAAAAATGTATGAAATGTATCTAGATCTTCCTGAGTTAAACAGTGTTGATTCAAAGTAGCCTACAGACACATCTAGATCTTCCTGAGTTAAACAGTGTTGATTCAAAGTAGCCTACAGACACATCTAGATCTTCCTGAGTTAAACAGTGTTGATTCAAAGTAGCCTACAGACACATCTAGGTCTTCCTGAGTTATACAGTGTTGATTCAAAGTAGCCTACAGACACATCTAGATCTTCCTGAGTTAAACAGTGTTGATTCAAAGTAGCCTACAGACACATCTAGATCTTCCTGAGTTAAACAGTGTTGATTCAAAGTAGCCTACAGACACATCTAGATCTTATTGATTTATACAATGATCATTCAAAGTAGCCTATAGACACATCTAGATCTTCCTGAGTTATACAGTGTTGATTCAAAGTAGCCTACAGACACATCTAGATCTTCCTGAGTTATACAGTGTTGATTCAAAGTAGCCTAAAGACATATATAGATCTTCCTGAGTTATACAGTGTTGATTCAAAGTAGCCTACAGACATATCTAGATCTTCCTGAGTTATACAGTGTTGATTCAAAGTAGCCTACAGACACATCTAGATCTTCCTGAGTTATACAGTGCTGATTCAAAGTAGCCTACAGACATATCTAGATCTTCCTGAGTTATACAGTGTTGATTCAAAGTAGCCTACAGACATATCTAGATCTTCCTGAGTTATACAGTGTTGATTCAAAGTAGCCTACAGACATTCATTCAGCTTTGATCTAACTTTATTAAAGAAGCACGATTCTCCAGAGTAGCCTGTTCTCTTCTAGTATAATGTGATTCAGGGCCATGTGTTTTGTGACATGACTGGATTTTAACCTTTATTTAAAGCTTTTTCATCAAACTGACCTCTTTTTATTTTTATGTCAGATCTAACACCGTCCTCAGACAATTACTTTCATTATTGGTGTAATTATCATTTCTGCATCAGGCTTTAAAAACAGGATAAAAGCTTGCTATGTCACATGATTGTGCAAAACACAGGGCCCTAATCAATACTTATGGAATTATGGATTTCATCCTCATTATGCCATCCTCATCATCCTCATCATCCTCATCACATTATTTCTTCTGTGTGTTTATTTCATAGAGTCCAGCTCTGTGTTTGTGCTGAAGGGACAGGATGTTCGTCTGGATGTCCAGGAAAATGTTCAACTGAAAGAGTTGGAGGTTTTTAAGTGGACCTTCAGATCAGCCAATATTGTAAGATGCTCTGACACATTGTCAGTGAGAGTGTCTCCTGAGTACAACAACAGGGTTGAGTTTTATAAGGGAAACTTCTCTCTGCTACTGAAGAACATACAGGAAGGAGACAGTGGACCTTATACTGCAGTAGTGAATGGTGACAAAGAAAATACTATTATTGCATACCAGTTAATTCTCCAAGGTACGTTTGACTAGTTTTTCTATTATTTTCTACAGTGACACAGTTACAGTATCAATCAATAGAGCTACACATGGGGTACAGGTTAAATGCATATTCATTAGTACTCTAGCTCCTGTACTCAGGTTAATATATTAACAATAATGGGGTTCGATTTTTTTAGAGAGAGTTGAGCCTCCACTCCTGACAGTGGACTCTGTCTCCCTCATCAATGGCATCTGTAATGTGACTGTGACCTGCAGAGGTCAGAACACCTCTGTCACCTCCAGCTGTAACAACAGCACCTGCTCTCAGGTGGGAGGAGAGAGTAGATGGGCTGAGACCTCCACTGTCCCCCTGCTCTCTGTCTATGTGGCAGGGGGTTCCATCATCTGTAACCACAGCAACCAGGTCAGCTGGGCCACTGAGTCCAAGAAGACAGTGGAACTCTGTCCAATGAAATCTGGTAAGACACACACACACACACACACACACACACACACACACACACACACACACACACACACACACACACACACACACACACACACACACACACACACACACACACACACACACACACACACACAAATAAACCTCTCAAATACTGTATGTCAGATGTAGACTGAGTGTACAAAGCATTAAGACCTATACTAACTATATATATGAATTAACATACGTGTGAGCTCACAATACATTAAGACCTATACTAACTATATATATGAATTAATATACGTGTGAGTTCGTCATACATTAAGAACACCTCCATATATTGAGTTTCACCCCAAACTTTTACACTCAGAACAGCAGCAATTCATCCAGACATGGACTCTACAAGGTGTCGAATGTGTTCCACAGGGATGCTTTCCCATGTAGACTCCAATGCTTCCCACAGTCGTGTCAAGATGTGTGGATGTCCAAGCTCAACAATAAAATGTTGAGCTTGAAAAACCCAGCAGCGTTGCAGTTCTTGACACAAAACACTGTGGCTGGCAGCTACCAACATATATCATTCAAAGGCACTTAATTTTGTCTTGCCCATTCATCCTCTGAATGGCACACATATACACACTCCATCTCTCAATTGTCTCAAGGCTTAAAAATACTTCTTTAACCTGTCTCCTCCCCTTTATCTACACTGATTGAAGTGGATTTAACAGGTATCATCAATAAGAGATCGTAGCTTTCACCTGGATTCACCTGGTCAGTCTATGTCACGGAAAGGGCAGGTGTTCTTAATGTTTTGTACACTCAAATCCATGTATTATTGGAAGTACTGTAACCTTATCCCCAGGCTAATCTCACTCACAAGAGGAAGTGTCTGATCTGCGAGAGGAACTGTAACATATTGTCTGTTTGTTGTGAACCAGTGTCTCCCCCTGCTGGTAGCATGTCTGTGTGCATGCTGAAGATCATCCTGGTGTCTGTGGGGCTGGTCATCATGATCTCTGCTGTCATCACTGTCCACATCAGGGACAGATTCCACTATGGATAGAATCATGGGTATTGTATTTTTTCTACCTCAGACAAAGTGATTTAGACTCATGCTTCATTACTGAAAAAGTAGAGATTCATGATGATTATTATCAGCATTTTGTCTCATCTGGTTTCCTTTTGGAAAGACTTGTTGGTCTTACTGGTCTTGGCCAATCAGTTGACTGCGCTTCCCACATAAAGCCTCCAGTTGCCTCGATGGATGATCGATCAGTCAACCTACTTTTGTAGAAATCTTTGACACCTTTTGGAAGCAGACTATGCTCTATAAGGAGGATGGGATCCACCCTAATCACTTGGGTGTCTGGATCCTGTCTCAACACTACAAGGCAGCGTTGAGGCATTGACTGATCAAATCAAGCTCCTCAAAGGGTATTTACTCCCATTAAATAGCCTTGATATCATTACGTCACAGCTTCTCATGTTGATAGTAAATAGTAATTTTGTGCCTGTTAATTTATTTTCAATTGATAGCTCTGTTAGCTCCCGTTAGCTCTGTTGTTGGCTCCACCTATACAATTAATGGTTTTACAGTATATCAAGCTATCGTTTTGCTACATGTGCTCATAAGCATAGTGGTATTGGTAATAGTTATATTGTACTCATTTACCTGAATTCTAGTATCAGCTCTGCAACTTTGAATCCAACCAGGAAGCCCATTGTGGCTAGCTCATCTTGTTCTACTGACTCTTGTGTCACCATGGATACTCCTGCTGTTTTCAAATCTCGCAGAAGGCTTGCACTGTTACATTTAAATGTGCCTGATGTCTAAACTGGACGTTCTGGGTCCATGACACTAGTCCAGATGCTTTGTTTATCTCAAGACCTGGCTGAATAATTTGATTTGATTTGATTTTATAAAGTGTAATATAAGTGTATATAAAGTGTAATATTGACACGTAAATTGCAAAATGTTATACATTTCAACTCTACTGTTTATCTGATATGGTACTGCTGTCTTCTTTCATTTAAACCCATAACCATGTGTGTGAGGTGTATACTTTTGTTTCCATATAGATTTGTTCAAACCAACATGAAACACTCTGTGTGACCCTGATTTAACCCACTGCAGTAAAAGGTTAAGAACATCTGTCTTGAGTTCAGGTTATAAGGAATGCAAGTTCTTCCACCGAAGGTGGCTCCTCTCCCTGTTCGGGCGGTGCTCGGTGGTCGTCGTCGCCGGTCTACTAGCTGCCACCGATCCCTTTTCTTTTTCGTTTGGTTTTGTATGTCTTGTTGTGCACCTGTTTAGGGTATTAGTGGGGTATTTCATCTCGTCCTACCCTCTTGGTTTTGTGCGGGATTGTTCGTGTAGCTGTCATTTGTTTGGGTTGCGTTTTGGTTTGTTCTGTTGAACAGGTGTTTTTCCTCCGGCACTACTTTCCTGTTGTTTTGTGGCTACTGTTGTGGTCCTGTTCCTGTTCTTTGGACATGTAAATAAAACGCCCTTTCTTGCAATTCGTTCTCTCCTGCGCCTGACTCCACACCCACCTCTCCTAGGGAGAAACTGACAAAAGGACGGATAAATACAGGCGCGAGATGTGATTAATATTCCAGGGGTAGAGAGAGAGTGAGGGGTGGACATAGAGGGGGCTTGGCCTAAATCGCTGAGCATCATGATATGACGTGGGTTGGAACAGGCTAATAATATAATCATAACTTCAATAAATTGCAGAATTATACACTGAGTGTACAATACATGCTCCTTCCATGACAGACTGACCAGGTGAATCTGGGTGAAAGCTATGATTCCTTAATAATGTCACTTGTTAAATCCACTTCAATCAGTGTAGATGAAGGGGAGGAAACAGGTTACAGAGTTTTTAAGCCTTGAGACAAGGACTGTGTATGATTCAGAGGGTGAATGGGCAAGACAAAATATTGAAGTGCCGTTGAATGGGTATGTTAGCAGGTGCAAGGTGCACCGGTTCGTGTGAAGAACTAGAATGCTACTGTGTTTTTCTGTTTTTATTTTGTGATATCCAGACCACCACCCAAAGGACATCCAGCCAACTTGACACAACCATGGGAAGCATTGGAGTCAACATGGGCCAGCAAGGCTGTGGAATTATTTTGACACCTTGTACAATCAATGCACCGACGAATTGAGGCCATTCTGAGGGCAAAAGGGGGTTTCAACTCAATATTAGGAAGGTGTCCTTCATGTTTTGTACACTGAGTGTATGTATACCAGACATAAGGATTCTTTTTGGGGAACGAAAAGGAACATTACTAACCAGATCTCAAGATTTGAAAATAATGTTTCTGTTCCGGAACCCAAGAGATTATTTTAGTTCACTGTTCTGTTTCTCTTCCTCTTCAAATGTTTTTCTTTTTCAGTTTTCAGTTCTGTTCCCAGAACCAGTTACAACCCCTGCTATAGACTCCCCATGAAGAACACCAGCACACTGAGTAATCTTGATTCGTTCTAAAATGTAATGGATTTAATAAACTAATGTTTCAAATTCGTATTTTATTTTATTACGTGCATTTACTCCTCTCCATGCACCTCCATGGTACTGTAGCATATTAAGGTGTGTGCGTCTACTTTCAAGTTTTAATGTCACATGCACAAGTACAGTGAATGCCTTTCTTGCAAACCCAACAATGCAATAATTAATTACAATGTATTACTAGAAAAAAAACACAAGAAAAAGGAATAAGAAATACACAATAAAGTAAGTAAGCATACTATAGACAGGAAATATTTAAAAAGTCAGTTCCAATACCATATTTACATGTGCAGGGAAACTGGAGTAATGGAGGTAGATATGTATTGGGGTAAAGAGACTAGGCAACAGGATATAAGAAAAACAGAGCAGCAGCAGCTTGTATGTGAGTGGGTGTGTAGTCAGTATCAAATCAAATGTATTTATAAAGCCTGCTTGTCGTCAGCAGATGTCACAAAGTGCTATACAGAAACTCAGCCTAAACCCCAACCAGCAAAGCAATGCAGATGTAGAAGCACGTGAATAGGAAAAACTCACTAGATAGGCAGGAACCTTGGAAGAAACCTAGAAAGTAACTAGGCTCTGAGGGGTAGCCAGTCCTCCTCTGGCTGTGCTGGGTGGAGATTTTAAGAGTACATGGCCATTAAGGCCAGATCGTTCTTCAAGATGTTCAGATGTTCATAGATGACCAGCAGTGTCAAATAATAATCACAGTTGTTGTAGAGAAGGCAACAGGTCAGCACCTTAGGATGTCAGTTGGCTTTTCATTGTCAAGCATTATTAAGAGGTCTTGACAGCAGGTGAGGTAGAGAGAGAGGGAGAGTCGAAAACAGCAGGTCTGGTTAAAGGTAGATCGTTCGGTGAACAAGTCAGGTTTCCATAGCCGCAGGCAGAACAGTTGAAACTGGAGCAGCAGCACGACAAGGTAGCACATCTGGTGAAGAAGTCAGGGTTCCATAGCCACAGGCAGAACAACAGAAACAGGATCAGCAGCACGACCAGGTGAACTGGGGACGGGGACAGCCAGGAGTCATCAGGTCAGGTAGTCCTGAGGCATGGTCCAAGGGCTCAGGTTCGGGAGGAGAGAGAGAGAGATGGGAAAATTAGAGGGAGCATACTTAAGTTCACACAGGACAGCAGATAAGACAGGATAATTATACCAGATAGGACAGACTGACCCTAGCCTCCAGCTCATAGACTACTGCAGAATAGATACTGGAGGCTGAGAATGGGGGAGGGGGGACGACGACAATGTGGCCCTGTTCGACAATACCCCCGGACGGGTCCAAACAGGCAGGATATAACCCCACCCACTTTGGCAAAGCACAGCCCCCACACCACTCAACAGACCACCAGACTACCCTGAGATAAGGCTGAGTATATCCCACGTAGATCTCCTCCACTGCACGAGCACGAGGGGGTGCAAAACCGGACAGGAAGATCACACCAGTGACTCAACCCACTCAAGTCGAGTACAGCAAAAAAGCCTGGCATGACGTGATGCACCACTCCTAGGGACAGCATGGGAGAGCATTAGTAAGCCAGTGACTCAGTCCCGTAATAGGGTCAGAGGCAGATCATTTTGGCCAAGATAAAGCAAAGCTGTACTACAAAAACAACAACACCGAGTTACACATAAACAGACGTACAGTCAATAACACAATAGAAAAATCTATGTATAGTGTGTGCAAATGTAGTAGAGTAGGAAGGTAAGGCAATAAACAGGCCATAGAGGCTAAATACTTCCAATTTAGCATTAACACTGGAGTGATAGACGTGCAGATGATGATGTGCAAGTAGGAATACTGGGGGAGCAAAAGAGCAAGAGAATAAATAACAATATGGGGATGAGATAGTTGGGTGTGCTATTTACAGATTGGCTGTGTACAGATACAGTGATCGGTAAGCTGCTCTGACTGCTGATGAATAAAGTTAAAGAGGGAGATATAAGACTCCAGCTTCAGTGATTTTTGCAATTCGTTCCAATCATTGGCAGCAGAGAACTGGAAGGAAAGGCGGCCAAAGCAAGTGTTGGCTTTGGGGATGACCAATGAAATATACCTGCTGAAGCACGTGCTACTGGTTGGTGTTGCTATGGTGACCAGTTATCTGAGATAAGGCGGGGCTTTACCTAGCAAAGACTTATAGATGACCTGGATCCAGTTGGTTTGGTGACGAATATGTAGTGAGGACCAGCCAACGAGAGCATACAGGTTTCAGTGGTGGGTAGTATATGGTGCTTTGGTGACAACACGGATGGCACTGAGATAGACTACATCCATTTTGCTGAGTAGATTGTTGGAGGCTATTTTGTAAATGACGAAGTCAAGGATCGGTAGGAGAGTCAGTTTTACGAGGGTATGTTTGGCAGCATGAGTGAAGTATGCTTTGTTGCGAAATAGGAAGTCGATTCTAGATTTAATTTTGGATTGGAGAGGCTTAATGTGAGTCTGGAAGGACTCAATCAATCAATCAAATGTATTTATGAAGCCCTTCATACATCAGCAGATGTCACAAAGTGCTTATACAGAAACCCAACCTAAAACGCCAAAACAAATCAAATGTTATTTGTCACATACACATGGTTAGCAGATCTTAATGCGAGTGTAGCGAAATGTTTGTGCTTCTAGTGCCGACAATGCAGTAATAACCAACGAGTAATCTAAACTAACAATTCCACAACTACTACCTTATACACACAAGTGTAAAGGGATAAAGAATATGTACATAAAGATATATGAATGAGTGATGGTACAGAACGGCATAGGCAAGATGCAGTAGATGGTATAGAGCACAGTATATACATATGAGATGAGAAATGTAGGGTATATAAACATAAAATGGCATAGTTTAAAGTGGCTAGTAATACATGTATTACATAAAGATGGCAAGATGCAGTAGATGATGTAGAGTACAGCATATACATATACATATGAGATGAGTAATGTAGGGTATGTAAACATTATATTAAGTGGCATTGTTTAACTTCTTGCAACTATAGGGGGTGCTGTTTCGCATTAGCATAATTTTCTCTACAGATTAAACTGCCTAGTACTCAATTCTTGCTCGTACAATATGCATATTATTGTTATTATTGGATAGAAAACACTCTCTAGTTTCTATAGCCGTTTGAATTATGTCTCTGAGTGGAACAGAACTCATTCTACAGCACTTTTCCTCCCAGTGAGTGAGTTTTCAGAACTCTTGGCCTCTGGTTCCAGATCAGTTTTAAAGCCACTGTAGATCCTATGAGGATACAAACACTGCCCACGCCTTCCTCTAGATGTCAGTAAGTGGTGACAATTTGAATGGAGTCGATTGCGCAATCATTGGCTCTATAAATCACCAAATACCGGAAGTAGCGTTCCTTTGGACTCTGCGCTCAACGCAAGAAGGATATCTGACTGGCCTTTTTCCAAGCCTTGGTTTAGCCAGTAATATAGCGGCGGTCATCTTTTTACTCGTTATAGGTGTTAGAAACATCATAAGGTAGTTAATTTAAACCGTTTTATAGCAATTTATATCCGTTTAGTGCGATTTTGAGGCATTGCTTTGTAATACAATTTGAAGCTCCGGGCACGTTTCGGGGTCTCGGTCGTACGTTAGTGGGCATTTCGACGGACAAGTGGACATCTTTCGACCAAAAGAAGATTAGACCCAAGAAAGGATTCATTGCCCAAGATTCTGATGGGAGAACAGCTCATAGTAAGAACAATTTATGATGATAAATCGTGTTTCTGTCGAAAAATGTTAAACGCTTATGCCGCCATTTTGTTTGCTATAGCTTCGCTTGGCGCAACCTGTATTGAAAAGTAAGGATAATTTAAAAAATGTAATTCCGCGATTGTATTAAGAATTAAATTGTCTATCAATCGCTGTCCACCCTGTATTTTTTAGTCAAGTTTATGAGTATTTATGTATAAGACTAGATCACTGTCTAATATGGTGCACGACATTTTCTGACCAGCTGAGCTACTTTTGTCATTGTCTAACCATGAATTTGGTGGCTAAATATGCACATTTTCGAACAAACTCTATATGTATGTTGTAATATGATGTTACAGGAGTGTCATCTGAAGAATTCTGAGAAGGTTAGTGAAAAAATTAACATATTTTGGCGATGATAACGATATCGCTCTCTTTGGCTTGAATCAGTGCTCGGGTAACGTTTGCATATGTGGTATGCTAATATAACGATTTATTGTGTTTTCGCCGTAAAACACTTAGAAAATCTGAAATGTTGTCTGAATTCACAAGATCTGTGTCTTTCCATTGCTATGTGCTGTGTATTTTTTAAGAAATGTTTTATGATGAGTAAATTGGTAATACACGTTGCTCTCTGTAGTAATTCTAGGAGCTTTGGTGAGATTTGTGATGGTGGCTGCAATGGCAAACTATGATTTATACCTGAAATATGCACATTTTTCTAACAAAACCTATCCTATACCATAAATATGTTATCAGACTGTCATCTGATGAGGTTTTTTCTTGGTTAGTGGCTATCAATATCTTAGTTTAGCCGAATTGGTGATAGCTACTGGTGTTGAGAGAAAATGGTGGACAAAGAAAAATTGTGATTTTTGCTAACGTGTTTAGCTAATAGATTTACATATTGTCTCTTCCCTGTAAAACATTTAAAAAATCTGAAATGGTGGCTTTATTCACAGGATCTGTATCTTTCATTAGGTGTCTTGGACTTGCGATTTAATGATATTTAGACGCTACTATTTAATTGTGACGCTATGCTAGCGATGCTAATCAGTGTGTGTGGGGGGGGGGGGGACGGTGCTCCCGGACCCGGGGTAGAGGCTCGTGAAAGGTTAAAGTGGCTAGTGATACATTTTTACATACATTTCCATCAATTCCCATTAGTAAAGTTATTAAAGTGGCTGCAGTTGAGTCAGTATGTTGGCAGCGAACACTAAATGTTAGTGGTGGCTGTTTAACAGTCTGATGGCCTTGAGATAGAAGCTGTTTTTCAGTCTCTCGGTCCCTGCTTTGATGCACCTGTACTGACCTCGCCTTCTGGATGATAGCGGGGTGAACAGGCAGTGGCTCGGGTGATCCAAAAAGATCATCAAGGACAACAACCACCTGAGCCACTGCCTGTTCACCTCGCTTTCATCCAGACTTTTTATATCTCAATTTGGTTTGGTCAGGGTGTGATTTGGGGTGGGCATTCTATGTTTTGTTTTCTATGATTTTGTGCTTCTATGTTTTGGCCGGGTATGGTTCTCAATCAGGGACAGCTGTCTATCGTTGTCTCTGATTGGGAACCATACTTAGGTATCCCTTTTTCCCTCCTTTCGGTGTGGGTAGTTAACTTTGTTTGTGGCACTAATGCTCTGTAATCTTCACGGTTGGTTTTCGTTTGTTGTTTTTTTGGCGACATTTTTAAAGAAAAAGGAAAAGGTACGCTCACTACGCTGCACCTTGGTCCACTTCTTTTGACGGCCGTGACAAAAGGCGAGTCAACTTAGTGTATGTAAACTTCTGACCCACTGAAATTGTGAATTATACAGTGAATTATAAATGAAATAATCTGTCTGTAAACAATTGTTGGCAAAATTACTTGTGTCATGCACAAAGTAGATGTCTTAACCGACTTGCCAAAATGTTAATTTGTTAACAAGAAACTTGTGGAGTGGTTGAAAAACGAGTTTTAATGACTCCAACCTAAGTGTATGTAAACTTCCGACTTCAACTGTATCTTGTGACATTGTTAGATATTACATGTTAAATATTACTGCACTGTCAGAGATCGAAACACAAGCATTTCGCTACACCCGCAATAACGTCTGCTAAACACGTGTATGTGACCAATAAAATTATATTTTATTTAGTTTTTTGTCCTGCTGAAAGAGGAATTTGGCTCCCAGTTTCCAGGTTCTCCTCTAGGATGTTGCCTGTGCCATAAATACCTACACTTTGATCATCATGTGCTGATATTTACCTGTTTCTTTATTTACTATAATGGCCAATGTCCCCTAATGATTCACCTGACAGGGAGTAAAATCAAAAATGTTCTGATACATGTTTAATATTCAATGTATCTTTCAAGTTGTGAACTACAGGTTTCTTGTTTTAACACAACCTAAGAAGATAGAAAATGTGACATTACTGTAAGAAAATAACATTTAAATGGTAGTGTACGTGGTTCCAGGATGACAGCCAGTGAGGCAGAACAGAACAGCAGAAGGAAATGTTTCCTTTCTGAAGATGGAAGTGGTCAGTCACCTGATACTGTTAGTTGTTGAACTAGGTACTGGAGGTAGTTACTAGATTGAGAGTGAAAGACCACAGCTTCTTCTAATACCAGTACAGAGTATGGCCCATTGAGTGAAGGGTGAAGTTTAGGGTGAAGTTTCACTTAGGTACAGATCTAGGATCAGCTTCCCCTCCCACAACCATAACCTTAACTATTAGTGGGGTGTAAACTCACCCAAGATCAGCACCTACTGTATGGGCAACTTCCCCCTTCCGGCCCCTTGAGAGGAGGGAGGGGTGTCACAGACCTTGAGATGCGCTGTGGACCCTTTGACACGATACTACACCAGAACAACTGTTATTCTTTAGTCACTATGTTTTTTTGTTCAGTAATACTTAGATGAAAAAGCCTGAAAATACTTTACGTACATGGCTTAAATGTTCTCTGAATCTATAGTTTTATATTGTTTCATATTATTTAATAGAGAAACGTAGTGTGAAGGAATTGTATTTCTCTGTTGGGGAGATGCACATAATCACAGGCTCAATTTGAGTTAAACGTTGTCATTACTTGCAAGACACACACTTAATCATCATTAACCACACCTATTCTGCTGGTGTTACTGCTGTCAGTGTGGGTTGAGCTAGAAAATAGCAGCTGCTCAACAGGAAACACAGACACAAGCAAACATTTCACATGTTAATCTGTCCGTCCGTCTACCTAGCTATTATATTCATTGGAGCACCATCTCAACACCATGTCTCTCCTTTTAGGGTTTGGATTGCTGACCTGCATAGCATCATCAGGTAGGCTTTTGTTTATCTCTCAGGTTCTGTTGTATGGGCCTCATAAAGAGCAGCAATACAATGGTAAATAAAGACATACTGATGGGAAAATATTGGACTGCTTCTGATTCATCCATCTTGTAATTCTTATTATCTGAGAGGAATTCTGTCATTTTTATGAAATGAAGAACACATTTAAGTATATTGGTTGAAGAAGATTTGGGGTGTCTATTAGAATATAACTAATGCTGTAGTTAAAGCCAAGGCACCATTATTTGACAATTAGGAAGGTCTCTTTAAAGACTACAGTCACAGTTCCGAAGCTTCTGTGTATCTGCAGGATTCTCTACTTTGTACACAGTCTCTCCTCTACTCGTACAGAACAGGCTACTCAGGAGAACGGTGCTCGTTTAATAAAGTCAGATCAAAGCTGAATCAATGTCTGCTAGATCACATAATGATAGTTTTCTACACAACCAAACATAATAACATAGTAGAACGTTACTGGAAGACAGAAACACCACCTCATTTCCGAGGAGAGTTTAGAAATGTGTGAATGGTCGCATTTCTCTCGTATGTGGCCAAAACTCAACAGAGCGTGTCACTAGGCACAATATGTGCTTTGATTGAAACTAAACACAGCAGTGGTGGAAAAAGTACCCAACTGTCAAACTTGAGTAAAAGTAAAGATACCTTAATAGAAAATGAATCAAGTAAAAGTGAAAGTCACCCAGTAAACACTACTTGACTAAACGTCTTAAAGTATTTGGTTTGAAATATACTTAAGTCTCAAAAGTACAAGTATAAATCATTTCACCTTCCTTATATTAAGCAAACAAGACAGCATTATTATTTTTATTTTTTTATTCACGGATAGCCAGGGTCACACTCCAACACTCAGACATAATTCACAAACAAAGCACTTGTGTTAAGTGAGTCCGCCAGATACGAGGCAGTAGGGATGACCAAGTGTGTTCTCTTGATAAATGTGTGAAGTGGACCATTTTCCTGTCCTGCTAAACATTATCTTTATAAGTGTGTGAATTTGAACATGTTCCTGTCAAAATGTAACAAAAACCTTTGGGTGTCAGGGAAAATGTATGGAGTAAAAAGTACATAATTTTTTTTAGCAATGTAGTGAAGTAAAAGTAAAAGTTGTCAATAATATAAATAGTAAAGTACAGATTTTATTTATTTATTTATCCGTTACTTTACCAGGTAAGTTGACTGAGAACACGTTCTCATTTGCAGCAACAACCTGGGGAATAGTTACAGGGGAGAGGAGGGGGATGAATGCGCCAATTGTAAACTGGGGATTATTAGGTGACCATGATGGTTGAGGGCCAGATTGGGAATTTAGCCAGGATACCAGGGTTAACAACCCTACTCTTACGATAAGTGCCATGGGATCTTTAATGACCTCAGAGAGTCAGGACACCCGTTTTAACGTCCCATCCGAAAGACGGCACCCTACACAGAGCAGTGTCACCAATCACTGCCCTGGGGCATTGGGATATTTTTTAGACCAGAGGAAAGATTGCCTCCTACTGGCCCTCCAACACCACTTCCAGCAGCATCTGGTCACCCATCCAGGGCCTGACCAGGACCAAGCCTGCTTAGCTTCAGAAGCAAGCCAGCAGTGGTATGCAGGGTGGTATGCTGCTGGCGATAATGCTGCTGGCAGATACCCAATAAAACTACTTAAATAGTACTCAAAAGTATTTTTACTTCAGTACTTTTCACCACTGAAACACAGGTCGGCTGTTCTACAGTTCAACAACACCATCTGCTCTAAAATGCGCACACTGCACATAATTCAAAACAACACTGCAGGTTATTAACTCAAGAAGAAATAAATTAAGATGTACAGATATTTCTAGATCTTCCTGAGTTATACAGTGTTGATTCAGAGGAGAAGATAGTGGACCTCTGTCCATTGAAATCTGGTAAGGGGGGCTAGGCCCCTTTTTTCTCAATTTCCGCCTGAATGATGTGCCCAAAGTAAACTGCCTGTTACTCAGTCCCTGAAGCCAGGATATGCATATAATTGGTACCATTGGAAAGAAAACACCTTGAAGTTTGTAGACATGTTAAAATAATGTAGTAGAGTATAACACAATAGATATGTTAGGAGAAATTCCAAAGAAAAACCAACCAGAAATTTTTGTTGTTGAGAGAGACCATGCTCTTCCAATGGCTAGTATAAGGGCATATTCAATTCTAGCTCCCAGGGCGCCATTGTCAGCAGTCTATGTTCAAGGTTTCAGGCTTGTAACTTGAAAAACGAATAAGAAATAACAGTTTTAGTGCAGGGACCCAGTCTTGGAAATCCATGTTTGCGTACTCCAAGACAAGACGCACCTGCTAAAATCGGTTTCCTATTGAACATACTTCTTTCCTTATGAAATATTATAGTTTGATTAGAATTTAGGGTACCTGAGGTATAAATAGAAATGTATTTTGACTTGTTGAAACACGGTTTAGGGGTAGATTTTCAGATTTCTTTTCTTTGCCAGTTGAATGAGTGGATTACTCAAATTGCAACTAAACAGACGTTTTGGGATATAAGGAAGGATTTTATCTTACAAAACGACACTACATGTTATAGCTGGGACTCTTTGGGTGACAAATCAGAGGAAGATTTTCAAAAAGTAAATAAAAATGTAATTGCTATTTGTGAATTTATGAAACCTGTGCCGGTGGAAAAATATTTTGATGTGGGGCTCCGTCCTCAAACAATCGCATGGCATGCTTTCGCTGTAATAGCTACTGTAAATCGGACTGTGCAGCTAGATTAAAAATAATTTAAGCTTTCAACTGATATAAAACACTTGTATGTTCCTAAATATTTGATATCAATAATTTGTATGAATATTTATTTGAATTGTGCGCCCTCCAGTTTCACCGGAAGTTGTCCCGCTAGCGCGACACCTATATTGAGTTGCACCCCCACTTTTCCTCTCAGAAGAGCCTCAGCTCATTTGGGCATGGAATCTACAAGGTGGCCCATGTTGACTCCAATGCTTTCCACGGTTGTGTTAAGTTGGCCGGATGTCCTGGCACCTACAAACATACCCCTTTCAAAGGCACTTCAATAATTTGTCTTGCCCATTCATCCTCTGAATGGCATACATACACAATCCATGTCTCAATTGTCTCAAGGCTTAAAAATCCTTCTTTAACATGTCTCCTCTCCTTCTTCTACACTGATTGAAGTGGATTTAACAAGTGAAATCAATAAGGGATCATAGCTTTCACCTGGATTCACCTGGTCAGTCTATGTCACGGAAAGAGCAGGTGTACATTCTGTGTATTAATGGAAGAACTGTTACCTTGTCCCCAGGCTAATTGCACAGAGGAGGAAGTGTCTGATGTGCGAGACTAGAGGAACTGTAACATATTGTCTGTTTGTTGTGAACCAGTGTCTCCCCCTGCTGGTAGCATGTCTGTGTGCATGCTGAAGATCATCCTGGTGTCTGTGGGGATGGTCATCATGATCTCTGCTGTCATCACGGTCCACATCGGGGACAGATTCCACTATGGATAGAATCATGGGTATTGTATTTTTTCTACCTCAGACAAAGTGATTTAGACTCATGCTTCATTACTGAAAAAGTAGAGATTTATGATGATTTTTATCAGCATTTTGTCTCATCTGGTTTCCTATTTGAAATAATTGTTGGTCATACCTTTTGGAAGCAGACTATGCTCTATAAGGAGGATGGGATCCACCCTAATCACTTGGGTGTCTGGATCCTGTCTCAACACTACAAGGCAGCGTTGAGGCATTGACTGATCAAATCAAGCTCCTCAAAAGGTATTTACTCCCATTAAATAGCATTGATATCATTACGCCACAGCTTCTCATGTTGATAGTAAATAGTAATTGTGTGCCTGTTAAGTTATTTTCAATTGATAGCTCTGTTAGCTCCCGTTAGCTATGTTGTTAGCGCCACCTATGCTATTAATAGTTTTACAGTATATCAAGCTATCGTTTTGCTACATGTGCTCATAAGCATAGTGATATTTTGAATAGTTATATTGTGCTCATTTACCTGAATTCTAGTATCAGCTCTGCAACTTTGAATCCAACCAGGAAGCCCATTGTGGCTAGCTCATCCTGTTCTACTGACTCTTGTGTCACCATGGATCCTCCTGCTGTTTTCAAATCTCGCAGTAGTCTTGGACTGTTACATTTAAATGTGCCTGATGTCTAAACTGGACGTTCTGGGTGCATGACACTAGTCCAGATGTTTTGTTTATCTCAACATGCAACAATTTCAAAGATTTTACTGAGTTACAGTTCTTATAGGGAAATAAGTCAATTGAAATAAATGAATTAGGTCCTAATCTATGGATTTCACATGCCTGGGAATACAGACATGCATCTGTTGGGAACAGATACCATAAAATAAAAGGTATGGGCGTGGATCAGAAAACCAGGCAGTATCTGGTGTGACCACCATTTGCCTCATGCAGCACGACACATCTCCTTTGCATAGAGTTAATCATGCTGTTGATTGTGGTCTGTGAAAATGTTGTCCCACTCCTCTTCAATGGCTGTGGTGAAGTTGCTGAATATTGATGGGAACTGGAACACGCTGTCGTACACGTTGATCCAGAGCATCCCACACAGGCTCAATGGGTGAAATGTCTGAGTATGCAGGCCATCGAAGAACTGTGACATTTTCAGCTTCCAGAAATTGTGTACAGATCCTTGCGACATGGGGCTGTGCATTATCATGCTAAAACATGAGGTGATGGGGGCGGATGAATGGCACGACGATGGGCCTCAGGACCTTGTCATGGTATCTCTGTGCATTCAAATGCAATTGTGTTCGTTGACCGTAGCTTATGTCTGCTCATACCATAACCTCACCGCCACCATGGGTCACTCTGTTCACAATATTGACATCAGTAAACCACTTGCCCACATGACGCCATACACAAGTTCTGCGGTTGTGAGACCAGTTGGACGTACTGCCAAATTTTCTAAAACTACAATGTAGTTGGCTTACGGTAGAAATTAACATTACATTCTCTGGTGGATGCTCTGGTTGGTGGTTCCTGCAGTCAGCATGCCAATTGCAAATTTGGGACATCTGTGGCATTGTGTTGTGTGACAAAACTGCACATTTTAGAGTGGCCTTTTATTGTCCCCAAGTTGCACCTGTGTAATGATCAAGCTGTTTAATCAGCATCTTGATATGCCACTCCTGTCAGCTGGATGGATTATCTTGGCAAAGGAGAAATGCTCACTACCAGGGATGTAAACAAATTTGTGACCGACTGCCTTGATTTACTTGACGTCAACAGTGAAGAAGCGACTCCGGGATAGTGGCCTTCTAGGCAGAGTTGCAATGAAAAAGGCGTATTTCAGACTGGCCAATAAATTTAAAAGATTAGGATGAGCAAAAGAACACAGTCACTGGACAGAGGAACTCTGCCTAGAAGGCCAGCATCCCGGAGTCGCCTCTTCACTGTTGACGTTGAGACTGGTGTTTTGCGGGTACTATTTAATGAAGCTGCCAGTTGAAGACTAGAAGTTGAAGGCATCTGTTTCTCAAAATAGACGCTCCAATGTACCTGTCCTCTTGCTCAGTTGTGCACCGGGGCCTCCCACTCCTCTTTCTATTCTGGTTAGAGCCAGTTTGCGCCGTTCTGTGAAGGAAGTAGTACACAGCGTTGTACGAGATCTTCAGTTTCTTGGAAATTTATTGCATGGAATAGCCTTCATTTCTCAGAACAAGAATAGACTGACGAGTTTCAGACGAAAGGTCTTTGTTTCTGGTTATTTTGTGCCTGTAATCGAACACACATATGCTGATGCTCCAGACACTCAACTAGTCTAAAGAAGGACAGTTTTATTGCTTCTTTAATCAGGACAACAGTTTTCATCTGTGCATAATTGCAAAAGGGTTTTCTAATGATCAATTAGCTAATCCAAGTTTATTATTTTTAAAGGTTAACACAACGTACCATTGGAACATTGATGCCATTATCAGCAGCCATTGATGGTTGCTGATAATGGGTCTCTGTACACCTACGTAGATATTCCATAAAAAATCCTCAGTCTCCGGTTACAATAGCCATTTACATTAACATTAACAATGTCTACACTGTATTTCTTACCAATTTGATGTTATTTTAAATGGACCAAATTTTGCTTTTTTTCAAAAACAAGGACATTTCTAAGTGATCCCAAATTTTTTTACGGTGGTGTACATTTTTGTACGTTTGAATGTTGCAGCATTAGGACCTAGGCCTAGCGTTTGAGTGAGCGAGACAGAACATCATTTTGAAACAAGCCCTGATCCCAATGAATAGACTGCCCCCACATGGAGAAAAAGATAACTGCTCATTTTCAGCCATTCACAAGGCTCATTTGAATTTCCTGATGCATCAGCAAAATTATCTGCGACAAAAGAGTGATCAAGTTAAGATCTGACATCTGTAGGCCCATCTGACTTGTTCGCTGTGGTTACAGATGATGGAACCCCCTGCCACATAGACAGAGAGCAGGGGGACAGTGGAGGTCTCAGCCCCTCTACTCTCTCCTCCCACCTGAGAGCAGGTGCTGTTGTTACAGCTGGAGGTGACAGAGGTGCTCTGACCTCTGCAGGTCATAGTCACGTTACAGGTGCCATTGATGTAGGACTGGTGAGTCAACTCTCTCTAAAAACAAATAGAAACCCGTTATTGTTTGTTTATTAACCTGAGTAGATACCATAATAAGCTGGAGTACCAATGAATCTGATGTACTAGTGGAAAGTATTTAACCTAAACACTATGTTTAGCTCTATTGATTGATGTGTATGAAAAAACGTAATAGAATAACCAGTCTCAGTTTAGCCTATATCAACAACAAAAAATATCTACTTTATTACCAGGTAATCATACAAATATACTCCCCTCAAATAACAATATGTGTGAGCTTTTATATAAAGATGAATCAAAGGTGCCCTCATCAGTTTTCCCACCAGCTTAAGTTACTGAGCACCAACTTTGTCATATGTCATATTTCATAAATGTGTCACCTCCCGGGTGGTGCAGTGGTCTAGGGCACTGCATCACAGTGCTAGCTGCGCCACCAGAGTCTCTGGGTTCACGCCCAGGCTCTGTCGCAGCCGGCCGCAACCGGGAGGTCCGTGGGGCGACGCACAATTGGCATAGCGTCGTCCGGGTTAGGGAGGGTTTGGCCGGTAGGGATATCCTTGTCTCAGTATGTAAAAATGTAATAAAATGTATGCACTCTACTGTAAGTCGCTCTGGATAAGAGCGTCTGCTAAATGACTAAAATGTAAATGTAAAGGTCGGCTTGTATATACATTTGATGGAAATGTACAAATGTATAACTACTAGGAAGTTGAATAACCGGTTCAGCCTTGTACAGTATCTGCCTAATATAGCACATGGTTTGACACACATCACCATGGAAACTGTAAAGCAGCCTACACTCTTAGAAAAAAGGGTTTTAAACGGGGTCTTCGGCTGTCACCATAGGAGAACCCTTTTTGGTTCCATGTAGTAACTTCTGTGAAAAGGGTTGTAACTGGAATCAGCAAGGGTTCTTCAAAGGGTTCTCCCATGGGGCCAGCCGAATAACCCTTTTTGGTTCTAGATAGCACCTTTTTTTCTAAGAGTGTATGGTGGGACTTTCCTGTCAAAACCCCCACAAGGTCACACAGAATTGAAGAAGTTGTTGTTTTCTGTGAAAGATTGTTTCCTATGACTCACTGCAGTGACCTCGCATGAGCCTTGAGCACACTGCAGTTTTATTTCTTCAAGCGTCCCAGGGCAGATCTGCCCTAGGCCCAAAATTAATTTGATTGGCTTTTGGAAAGGTTGGATGGAGTTAAATTTGTGCTTTGAGCAAGGAAGCTAGAAAGCTAGCTACTTCATGCTAATGCCATGATTTACAGGTTACTGCTAACATAGCTGCGGGATGGGTGGGTGCTGTAGCACAATTTAAAAATAAATAAGTAAGTGCACTAGGCTTTTATTACTTCTGTCTGAGCTGAAAAAAATACCCGTCGACCAAAATGTTCCTAAGCAAAAGCATTCAAAATCTGATCCATGTCATAGAAATACAATAATAATATGTCTACGACCCATACCTTCATCATCAAAACCATCATCTTCACTTCCAACAATTGTTTTAATTATTTGAAATTAAATATTAAAACATACAATCAAATCGTTACATACAAACATACAATCTACCTGCAGTGAAGCCACTCAACATATACATTATATTCCGTCATCTAGCAGATACTCCCATCCAGAGCGAACCACAGGAGAAACCAAGGTGAAGCAACCCACCCAGGGCCACATCAAACAGACTCCCACCAAGTCAAATCAGGGAGCCGGACCAGCGACCTATCAGCCACCAGGACAAGCTCCCAACCGCCAGGCCACCAACCATCCAAGATCCTCTAACAGTTCCCGAGAGCTGCCCCACAACTCTCCGATAACCCACCCTAACAGTCCCCCCGAAATAAACCTCACACTCCACTCCCCCCACCATCTCCCAATGCGCCAACAACCAACAAAATAAAAAAAGCGACTAACAAAGGAAAACAATAGAAAGCAACAATGCAAAAAACAGAAGACATCAAGGACAACAAAAATCTAAACAGCAAGGCCAAATGGATGCGTTTGAGTGTATCAAATCAAATGTTATTAGTCATATGCGCCAAGTACAACAGGTGTAGACCTTACAGTGAAATTCTTACTTACAAGCCCTTAAAACAACAATGCAGTTTTAAGAAAAGAGATAAGAATAACAAATAATTAAAGAGCAGCAGTGAATAACAATAGCGTGGCTATATACAGGGGGTACCGGTACAGTGTCAATGTGGAGGCTATATACAGGGGGTACTGGTACAGTGTCAATGTGGAGGCTATATACAGGGGGTACTGGTACAGAGTCAATATGGAGGCTATATACAGGGTATTACGGTACAGAGTCAATGTGGAGGCTATATACAGGGGGTACCAGTACAGAGTCAATGTGGAGGCTATATACAGGGGGTACCGGTACAGTGTCAATGTGGAGGCTATATACAGGGGGTACCGGTACAGTGTCAATGTGGAGGCTATATACAGGGGGTACCGGTACAGTGTCAATGTGGAGGCTATATACAGGGGGTACCGGTACAGTGTCAATGTGGAGGCTATATACAGGGGGTACCGGTACAGTGTCAATGTGGAGGCTATATACAGGGGGTACCGGTACAGTGTCAATGTGGAGGCTATATACAGGGGGTACCGGTACAGAGTCAATGTGGAGGCTATATACAGGGGGTACTGGTACAGAGTCAATGTGGAGGCTATATACAGGGGTAGCAGTACAGAGTCAATGTGGAGGCTATATACAGGGGATACAGGTACAGAGTCAATGTGGAGGCTATATACAGGGGGTACCGGTACAGTGTCAATGTGGAGGCTCTATACAGGGGGTACCGGTACAGAGTCAATGTGGAGGCTATATACAGGAGGTACCGGTACCGAGTCAATGTGGAGGCTATATACAGGGGGTAACGGTACAGAGTCAATGTGGAGGCTATATACATGGGGTACCGGTACAGAGTCAATGTGGAGGCTATATACAGGAGGTACCGGTACCGAGTCAATGTGGAGGCTATATACAGGTGGTACCGGTACAGAGTCAATGTGGAGGCTATATACATGGGGTACCGGTACAGAGTCAATGTGGAGGCTATATACAGGGGGCACCAGTACAGAGTCAATGTGGCACCGGTGTCGAGGTAATTGAGGTAATAATGTACATGTAGGTAGAGTTATTAAAGTGGCTATGCATAGATAATAACTGTCACGATGTCACGATCGTGTGGCGGATTAACGGACCAAAATGCAGCAGTTGGAAAATATGCCATCTTCTTTTATTTTAACACGAAGATGAACACGACACAAAAACACTTTAACAAAACAACAAAATAACAAAACGACCGTGAAGCTACAAACGTTGTGCACAAACATACAGGCTACTAACGTTCTTACATAGACACAAACACAGGAGACAACCACCCACAAACAAACAGTGTGAATGCCCTACCTAAATATGACTCTTGATTAGAGGAAAATGCAAACCACCTGCCTCTAATCAAGAGCCATACCAGGCAAACCAAAACCAACATAGAAACGAATAACATAGACTGCCCACCCAAAACACATGCCCTGACCATAAACACATAAAAACAACATAAAACAGGTCAGGACTGTTACAGTACCCCCCCCTCAAGATGCGCACGCCGGGCGCACAAGCACAAAGTCCAGGGGAGGGTCCGGGTGGGCAGTTGACCACGGTGGTGGTTCCGGCTCAGGACGCTGTCCCCTTACCACCTTAGTCACTCCCCTCTTCTGTCTACCCCTTCTAATGACCACCCTAAAACCACTTTCCCCTAAATAAACGGCCAACACCGGAATAAGGGGCAGCACCGGGACAAGGGGCAGCACCGGGACAAGGGGCAGCACCGGAACAAGGGGCAGCACCGGGATAAGGAGCAGCACCGGGACAAGGAGCAGCACCGGGACAAGGGGCAGCACCGGGACAAGGGGCAGCACCGGGACAAGGGGCAGCACCGGGACAAGGGGCAGCACCGGGACAAGGGGCAACACCGGGACAAGGGGCAACACCGGGACAAGGGGCAGATCCCGGCTGAAGGACTCTGGCAGGTCCTGTTTGGACGGCTCTGGCAGGTCCATGCTGGCTGACGGCTCTCGACGCTCATGGCAGACTGACGGCTCTCTACGCTCATGGCAGGCTGACGGCTCTCGACGCTCATGGCAGGCTGACGGCTCTCGACGCTCATGGCAGGCTGACGGCTCTCGACGCTCATGGCAGGCTGACGGCTCTCGACGCTCATGGCAGGCTGACGGCTCACGACGCTCATGGCGCTCTGACGGCTCTGGCTGCTCATGGCTCTCTGACGGCTCTGGCTGCTCATGGCTCACTGACGGCTCTGGCTGCTCATGGCTCTTTGACGGCTCTGGCTGCTCATGGCTCACTGACGGCTCTGGCTGCTCATGGCTCACTGACGGCTCTGGCTGCTCATGGCTCACTGACGGCTCTGGCAGATCCTGTCTGGTTAGCGGCTCTGGCAGATCCTGTCTGGTTGGCGGCTCTGGCAGATCCTGTCTGGTTGGCGGCTCTGGCAGATCCTGTCTGGTTGGCGGCTCTGGCAGATCCTGTCTGGTTGGCGGCTCTGGCAGATCCTGTCTGGCTGACGGCTCTAGCGGCTCCTGTCTGGCTGATGGCTCTAGCGGCTCCTGTCTGGCTGACGGCTCTGTAGGCTCATGGCAGACGGGCGGCTTTGCAGGCTCATGGCAGACGGGCGGCTTTGCAGGCTCCTGGCAGACGGATGGCTCAGATGGCGCTGGGAAGACGGATGGCTCAGATGGCGCTGGGAAGACAGATGGCTCAGATGGCGCTGGGGAGACGGATGGCTCAGATGGCGCTGGGGAGACGGATGGCTCTGGCCGGATATGGCGCACTGTAGACCTGGTGCGTGGTGCCGGAACTGGAGGCACCGTGCTAATGACAAGCACCTTCCTACTAGTGCGGGGAGCAGGGACAGGGCACACTGTATTCTCAAAGCCTACTCTATCCCTGATGCGTGGTACCGGCACTGGTGACGCCGGGCTGAGGACAAGCACATCAGGATTAGTAGGGGGAGAATATACAGTGTGTACAGGGCTCTGGAGACGCACTGGTAGCTTAGTGCATGGGCCCGGAACTGGAGGCACCGGGCTAAATACACGCACCACAGGGAGAGTGCGTGGAGGAGGAACAGGGCTCAGGATACGCACTGGTAGCCTAGTGCATAGTGTAGACACTGTAGGTACTAGGCTGGGGCGGGGAGGTGGTGCCGGAAATACCGGACCGTGGAGGCGTACTGGCACTCTTGAGCATTGAACCTGCCCAACCTTACCTGGTTGAATGCTCCCGGTTGCCCGACCAGTGCGGGGAGGTGGAATAACCCGCACCGGCCTATGTAGGCGAACCTGGGAAACCATGCGTAAGGCAGGTGCCATGTATGCCGGCCCGAGGAGACGCACTGGAGACCAGACGCGTTGAGCCGGCCTCATGACACCTGGCTCAATGCCCAATCTAGCCCTCCCAGTGCGGGAAGGTGGAATAACCCGCACTGGGCTATGCACTCGTACAGGAGACACCGTGCGCTCTACTGCGTAACACGGCGCCTGCCCGTACTCCCGCTCTCCACGGTAAGCCTGGGAAGTGGGCGCAGGTCTCCTACCTGCCCTTGGCCCACTACCCTTTAGCCCCCCCCCAAGAAATTTTTGGGAGTTACTCACGGGCTTTTTCGGCTTCCGTGCCAGACGCGTTCCCTCATAGCTCCGGTTCCTCTCTCCGGTAGCCTCCGCTCTCCTCAGTGCCTCCAGCTGTTCCCATGGGAGGCGATCTCTACCAGCTAGGATCTCCTCCCATGTGTAGACACCCTTTCCATCCAGAACATCGTCCCATGTCCATTGCTCCTTCTTTTCCTGTCCCTTTCTCCTTTGACTCCGCTGCTTGGCTCTGGAGAGGTGGGTGGTTCTGTAACGACGTTCCTCCTCCTCTCCATTTTCGGAGAAGGAGGAGTATTGAGGGAACCAAGGCGCAGCGGATTGCGAAGACATAATGATTTATTGAAGACACGACAAAATAACAAACACGACTTAGACAGAAAACGAACTATACTTGAATAAACTACAAAACAAATAAACGATGAAAACAGACCTGGACACAAACACAGGAGACAACCACCCACAAACAAACAGTGTGAATGCCCTACCTAAATATGACTCTTGATTAGAGGAAAATGCAAACCACCTGCCTCTAATCAAGAGCCATACCAGGCAAACCAAAACCAACATAGAAACGAATAACATAGACTGCCCACCCAAAACACATGCCCTGACCATAAACACATAAAAACAACATAAAACAGGTCAGGACTGTTACACACGACTTCCGCGAAGTCAGCTCCTCCTCTTGTTCGGGCATCGTTCGGCGGACAACGTCACCGGCTTTCTAGGCATCGCCGCTCCATTTTTCATTTATCCATTTGTTTTGTCTTGTTCCCTGCACACCTGGTTTTCATTCCCCAATCACACTAAATGTATTTATTCCTCTGTTCCCCCTCATGTCTTTGTGTTTGATTGTTTTGTGTCTCCTGTCATTTTTGACTCTATTTTCTATTGTGCGTTTATTTTCCGTGTTGTATATTTACAAGGCATATTTGTTTGTACTTCATATTGTGACTGTTTGCGGGTTTTTGCACTTTGGCGTTTTGATGTAGTGGCGTCCATCTGTTGGTTTCTCCTGCCTAATAAAGTGTGCGCCTGTTCACAACTCTCTGCTCTCCTGCACTTGACTCCACTCCCAGTACGCACACCATTGACAATAACGTGTGTGAATGTCTTTGTGTGTGCACATGTATATGTGTCAGTTTTGATCCTTTATAATTGGGCAGACAGACCAATTCCCTACCTCCTCCCGCTACCACCTGCCTCCTCCATTTTTGGGGTAATCCTGTAATCAATTGGTTGTAATCTTGGATTGAGCAGACCTTCCCAAACAATTATGAAAGCTCCATGAAAGACATAACTCTACCATTTCAATTTACAATATAATTTATAAACGAAACTGGCTTCTACAATTTTTCATAAGATTTTAGCAACCAGCACAATTGAGTTCAACCATAATATTTGTTGTAATATTTGTTCTATCTTTTCTGGGGGATGAAATTGAAATTGTAACTAGCTCTGAAATTATTGTTTGAAAAAGAGAGATACTTTGAACAAGGTTTGATTATACATTAATTGTAAATGAGACATGGTAATCTGCACAAAGGCAAAAAGGAGCATTTGTAATCTACTTGAGAACCATTTTGGGTTCAAATAAACTTTTGTATGAGTGAAGATTTTAGAGAGAGGTTAAGTGCTTTCATATTTAATCATCTCAACCTACCCAGTTCATATTTGTTATATATGAATGAGGAATGAAAATTATGTGGATATATTGAAGCAATGTCTCAAGACATCAGTCAGGAAGTTGAAGCTTGGTCGCAAATGGGTCTTCCAAATGGACAATGATCCCAAGCATACTTCCAAAGTTGTGGCAAAATGGCCTAAGGACAACAAAGTCAAGGTATTGGAGTGGCCATCACAAATCCCTGACGTCAATCCTATAGAAAATGTGTGGGTAGAACTGAAAAAGCGTGTGCGAGCAAGGAGGCCTACAAACCTGATTCAGTTACACCAGCTCTGTTAGGAGGGATGGGCCAAAATTCATCCAACTTATTCTGGGAAGCTTGTGGAAGGCTACCCGAAACGTTTGACCCAAGTTAAACAATTTAAAGGCAATGCTACCAAATACTAATTGAGTGTACTTAAACTTCTGACCCACTGGGAATGTGATGAAAGAAAAAAAAGTTGAAATAAATAATTCTCTCTGCTATTTCACATTCTTATTAAAATTAAGTGGTCATCCTAACTGTCCGAAGACAGAGAATTTTTACGAGGTTTAAATGTCAGGAATTCTGAAAAACTGAGTTTAATTGTATTTGGCTTAGGTGTATGTAAACTTCAACTGTAGTTAGGCATACTTCGTCTTGTCTGGTTTAGCATCCCAGATAATATGAAATATTTTTTGCTCATATGATTTGAATAACAAATCATCAGGAGTAGACAGCGCCATAGGTAAGTGAGTAAAGTGAGATATGAATAAAATCTGTGTAATTTTCCCATAAATAGACAGGTATTTACCTCTCCATGGTTGCATGATCTTGTCTATTTTTACTCGTTTTCTATTGAAAGTCATTGTGGAGACTTCATTTATATATTTTGTGATATGAATACCAAGTCTGTCTACTTGACCTTCAGCTCATTTTATAGGTAAACGGCAGGTTAATGTAAAAGTTGTTTTTTAAAGATGCAATACTTCATATAGTACACTTATCATAATTTGGTTTTAGTCCAGAGAGGCCAGAAGAGTTATCTAGATATTCAATGAGACATTGCAGGGATCTAGCTTGTGGACTTAATATTAATCTTGAGTCATCGTCATACATGCACACCTTTGTTTTTAAGCTTTTGATTTCTAACCTTCTAAGGTTGTTATTTGATCTGATTTTCGTAGCTAGTGTTAGGGTTCGTTCATACTACGTCCTTGTCAATCATTGGTTCATTGGTGAAATTAGCATTATGACAATATCTTTAATTAAATCATTCAAAAACCTTTATTAATGCAATTGCAGACAGAAGTTGACAATCAGGAACATAGCACGCATGTTCCCGAGTAAGTTCTGCATCAAATAAAAGGTCTCAAGTTGTTTTATTAAACCAAAGTCTTGCCTTAGTGATGTCATTACCTTGCCAAAACCCTGCATCCATACCTATACAAACAGAGTTTCAGTGTTATCTAAAAAGCTTGGCAATAAATGTCTACTCCACAAAGTTGATTTATTGTGGAATGTATGACTAGTCCCTTATCTCCCACACTCCCCTGCAGAGTTCTGTCTCAGTCACACATTTCTAAGAGGGGTCTTCTTTATAAGAGAGAGAGAGAGAAAGAGCAAACAACTGTGGAACAATTCTAAAACTATATAATGAATATATATATATTGTTAATCTGTACTCTAGGATACATGTAAGCATATTCAATTATTCTAATACATCAAACATTTGTACAGCCCCAAATCATGACCCCTAGGTGAATCCTGACACTAGCATTTCGATGGCCATAACATGTAGATATGGTGACAGAGGACACCGTTGTTTAACTCCTCTTGACACTTCAAAACTCTGAGTAGTATCCGCTATTTACTATTTTACACCTGGGGTTGCTATACATTGCTTTTACCCATGGAATAAGAGACTCACCGAATTGTTTAAAATCCAGTCTTACTTTATCAAAGGTGTCGTGTCTTTGGCATCATTACATTGAAGACTGTTATTTTATCAAATCAATTCTCTGTAATTATTATTACATGATTAAACTAATCATGTAAATGTAATTAACTAGGAAGTCCTGGCACCAAGGAAAATCTTCAGATTACAAAGTTATAATTTTCCTAATGTAACTTTTCAGATATTTTAATATCTGATCAATTAGTCTTCTAATTAATGAATTATTCTTTACCTCACATTAGTCTCATTCCAAACGTCGTAAGGTGTTGGTTATCTGCACGAACCCAGCCTTCACTATGAATCATCCATACATCAATTGTCTTAATAATTTATTTACTAACTAAATAACAGAAATGCATAACAAACTAACAGTAGATATGGTTACAAGAAAATGATAGGGGATGTTCCCTAGAGGGCTAAGCCGATATGACGGCTTGGTGGATAAAAGGAAGTGGGTGTGTACTGAGAATTACAAGAGTCACTACACAGTTGATAGTTATATTGATTGAAATGCTAATCCTTTGCGCATGAACGCTCACTCATTTGGGAATAATTGCAATCAATATATATTTACGCTCAGTGTGTCGTCGTGATCTCTGTTGAAATCGTCCGTCTATCTGTTGGAAAGTTCATCTGATTGTCTCTGCTCCCATGAAGTCTCTCGTGTTTAGAATGGGTACTTCAGAGTAAAATTCAGAAATGTTCTTGTAGAATAGTTGTTTCGGCGGTTGTCGGTCTTCGCATTCAATGGTACATAATTCTTAGCTGCAGACTAGTAATTAGTATCGAAGACTTGCTCTTATTCTTTCGGTATCGATAGTCTCAGAGTTTAATCATTTCCACCAGTGTAGCCAACGCTCCATGTGGTTTGGTTAGGAATTCAAAAACCTTCGCCCCCTCTGTGATCGAGTTACGCATGGTCTGAAGGGAATTCCTTCAGGTGGGGGTTATATTTGTAACAGTAGAAAAGGGCTGTCCCATGATGCCAGATCAATGTCTGTGCTCATGGGGTGGGCCAATGACTTAGTTATATTTTAAAGGGAATACAATTCTCTCACATTAACGGTTTAAAATCACATTACACAATTTCACAAATAGTTTCATCTTTACTCATTCATTTTATACAATAATTAGATGCAAGCCTCATAACGGAGGATCCTGTATAAACAGAGTTAGAGTAATGTGGCTGTATTGTCTTTCCTGAGGTCACAATCATAAAACCAAACGGACCGGTCGTAGCTGGTTTCTCCACCGACCGTTTACACATTCTCCAAAACATGGATATTGTTCAGTTCTCAAGTTCTGTGATGTAGAATAAATTCCTTTGTTCTACTGTGAAGCTTTCTCTCTATATACTGCATGAGGGAGAGAGTCTCCTCCAGCCATTTACCACCTGAGATAACAGAACCTGGGTGTAAGAGGGAGAGAGGGGGAAGGCACTCGCTATACCCAAAGAGGGCCACGTCATGACAAAGGCCTTTTCCAAATCTGCTATGAATACCAGGCCTGGCTTCTTAAATGTTTCATGTTGTTCTATTATTTCGAGTAGTTGTCGTAGATTATCTCCAATGTATCATCCATGTAAAAAACCTGTCTGATCAGGATGACTAATATCTGATTAAACCTTTTTAATTCGGAGTGCCTTGCATTTAGCTAGTATTTTTGCACCACAACATTGAAGTATGGCCTCTAGTTTTTTCAGATAGTCAGGATCGTTATATTTGTCATCTGGGTCTTGTTTGAATAATATTTAAATCATGCCTTCCTGCTGAGTTCCTGACCGACTTCCATTTCTATAGGAGTAGTTAAAACAAGCTAATAATGGAGCTTTGAGAATCTCAAAAAATGCATGATATACCTCTACCGGTATGCCAAAAAGCCTTGGGATTTTCCAGACTAAAAGGATAAAAAAATATATATATTATTCCTCTGTAATTTGACCTTCCCACTGATCTTTTTGTGCATTTGTTATTTTTATAATTTTTTATTATTAGGAAATATTACCTTACAACAATCGTCATTCAGAGTGTGATGATGAGATTGAAAAGAAAACATCTGCTAAAAATATTTAGCTTCCTCTTTCAAATATGATTTGGAGAATCATGGATGACTCCGTCTTGAGTAATGGATTTCTGCAAAAAATGTTGGTACTGTGAAGAATTTGGTAAACTTTTCTCCATATTCCACCCAGTTTGCTTTATCAGACACCTGTCAGTGTGATGCCAGGACAAAAACCAGAGCAAGCTCTGTCTTGCTCAACGTGAGCAAGACAGAGCTAATCGTGGACAACAGGAAACCCATTCACATCAGGGCTGTAGTGCGGCGGGTCAAGAGCTTCAAGTTCCTCGTTGTCCACATCACTAAGGATCTGTCATGGTCCAAATACACCAGCATTGAACAAGTTAATCCATTCTTCTCTAATTAAACATCTCTCCCTAATTTCTGAATTACGCTTGTAACATCAGTAGGCTACAATAACCTACCCTTCAGAGAGGGGGGGGGGGGGCAGGCAGCATGCACACACATGCACACCCACTGGCAAAGATTTCCAACTGGCAGGCAGACGCTGGAATACGTTTGAGTGAGGATTTTGCGTAGGTGCTTTGTTACAATTTTGGGGGACTGGAAAAATGCGGATTTCAGTTCTGTTCCCTGAACCGGTTCCAACCATTCGTCTTCACTGACATTTTCATCTTCTACCTGACCCAGTCTGTAACGATGAGACAGCCTATAGGGAAGAGGTCAGATACCAGGCTGTGTGATGCCAGGACAACAACCTCTCCCTCAACGTGAGGAAGACAGAGCTGATCGTGGACTACAGGAAACAGAGTTGAGCACGCCCCCATTCACATCAGGGCTGTAGTGCAGCGGGTCGAGAGCTTCAAGTTCCTCGTTGTACACATCACAAAAGATCTATCATGGTCCAAATACACCAGCACAGCCGTGAAGAGGGCACGACAACACCTCTTCCCCCTCAGGAGGCTGAAAAGATTTGTCATGAGCCCTCAGCCTCAAAAAGTCAAACAATTGACAGCAAGGCACTACAGAGGGTAGTGTGTACAGCCCAGTACATCACTGAAGCCGAGCTCCTTGCCATCCAGAACCTCTATACAAGGCAGTATCAGGAAGGCCCTAAAAATTGTCAAAGACTCCAGCCACCAAAGTCATAGGCTGTTCTCTCTGCCACCGCACGGCAAGCGGTACCAATGCACCAAGTCTGGAACCAACAGGACCATGAACAGTTTCTACCCTAAGCCATTAGACTGCTAAATAGTTTGTTAAACAGTCACCAAATAGCTACCATGACTATTTACATTGACCCTTTTTTGCACATACTTTTTTTGACTCAAACACGCTGCTGCTACTGTTTATTGTCTGTCACGTCATTCCTAGTTATATGTACATGTCTCCCTCAATCACCTTGTACACCTGCACATCGACTGGGTACCCTGGGTATATAACTATATCTTTACTCATGGTGTTTTATTATTTATTTATTTATTATTAATAGTTTCATTAGTTTTCTGTTATATCTCTATTTTCTTTATCTCTGCATTGTTGGGAAGGGCCCGTAAGTAAGCATTTCACTGTTAGTCTAAACCTGTTGTTTTCAAAGCATGTGACCATTCTTATTTTATTTTATTAGGTCTACTCGAACATGGGAACATTGCCTTTAAAAGGATTGAATAGAATCCCGGATGATGTTCAAATTCCTTATTATTGTTGGCTAGTCTTTTTCCCCACCATAGCATATAAACTCTCCGGCATGGTGGTCATGGGGAGGTCTACAGGCAAAGGCTGGTGGTTCACGGGCTGGGGTTGGGGTATTCCCACCATACTGTAGATAGTGGGTGATGTTGGGCCTGGACCTGGAGACACCTGCTCTTCACCACCTGCTTGGCCGTTCTCTGGAGTCTGGGGAATAAAAACGTATTAAAAGCTCCAGTATGAATGGTGACATATATAACATGACCTCAAATCAATAAATGTAATATTTCTCAATAGCTGTTCAATGCTCTACATATACACTTGAAATGAAGATGCCTTTATTGTTCATTTGGAATATATATATGTTTTCCACAAACAACATTTTCTAAAAATGTCATCAACAGTATCAGTGATGTTAAATATCTGAGGTATCTTACCCCAACTGTAGCATAATCTGTGTCTCTGATTTCCCTTTTGCCACCTAGAAATACACCACAAACATCCCACAAATATTTAAAACTAAGATCTTCAGAGTGGCTCTGAATGTACAGTTTGTAAATAATGTGAAATTGTCACATCATGATATCAACAGTTTTCACAATAGTTTAATTAATATAATGAATTTACTGTAGTATGATGCAGCAGCAGCAGCGAGCTTACGTTTGTTTTGCTTTCGACAAACAAGAAAACCAATCAGGGCAATGAATCCAACTACGCAGACAGGTGCCACGACTGTGAAAGCATAGTTGTAGTTTGCCTTCTCGCCTTGATCTGGAAATACAGCGGGTGGTTGGGTGTGAGTGAGTGTGAGAGAGCGAGCGAGCGAGAGACATAATTTCTTAGCATGTCTTACCAGATTTCATTGGACAGAGTTCCACTATCTCCTTGGTGTCGCTGGCCCAGCTGACTTGGTTGCTGTGGTTACAGATGATGGAACCCCCTGCCACATAGACAGAGAGCAGGGAGACAGTGGAGGTCTCAGCCCTTCTACTCTCTCCTCCCACCTGAGAGCAGGTGCGGCTGTTACAGCTGGAGGTGACAGAGGTGTTCTGGCCTCTGCAGGTCACAGTCACATTACAGATGCCATTGATGTTGGAGTTAGAATCCACTGTCAGGACTGGAGGCTCAACTCTCTCTGAAAACAAATAGAACCCCATTATTGTTAATATATTAACCTGAGTACAGGAGCTAGAGTACTAATGAATATGCATTTAACCTGTACACCATGTTCAGCTCTATTGATTGATACTGTAACTGTGTCTCTGTAGAAAAGAATAGAAAAACTAGTCAAACATACCTTGGGGAACTAACTTGAATACAATAATAATTGTTTCTTTGTCACCAGTCACTCCTGCAGTATAAGGTCCACTGTCTCCTTCCTGTATGTTCTTCAGTAGCAGAGAGAAATTTCCCTTATAAAACTCAACCCTGTTGTTGTACTCAGGAGACACTCTCACTGACAATGTGTCAGAGCATCTTACAATATTAGCTGATCCGAAGGTCCACTTAAAAACCTCCAGCTCTTTCAGTTGAACATTTTCCTGGACATCCAGATGAACGTCCTGTCCCTTCAGCACAAACACAGAGCTGGACTCTATGAAATAAACACACAGAAAATAAAGAGTTTGTGAAAGATCTTAAGAAAGTCCAGCAAGCAATATGATGAATAGAGCATTAGAAAATATACATTTCCCTATACACCATATCTGCAAGATGGTTTAAAGATGTCTTTACAGCATCATACGGACATTGGACACATTTCATGTGATGCAACCAATATTTTGATGATACAATGGACAGTTTGTCTGCATGCTTTTTTTACATAACCATTTGGCTGTCTCCACAGCACTCCACACACTTTTTTTTGTGCAGAACAACTTGATTGTGTACAGGGCCATAATTACAGCCCTTGCCATAAGTGATAAAGAAGTATCTTTCCAATAAAGAACAAGGATACCATACACACAATTTAAACTATTCAGTTTCATAAACCATTCAGTTTATGAAAAATGTTATTAAACTTGAAGTATAACTCCATGAAGTATAACCTAATCAAACCTAATCTGCCTAAAGACATACACTGGGATCCATAGTTATTGGCACCAATGATAAATATGAGAAAAAAAGACTATAGTACAAATAATGCAAATACTGAGCTATAATGTATGCTCAAATATTGGGGAATTTATATTATTTTATACTAACACAATTGCTCAGAGAAAGAGATTAATAATTTAATTTATTTTTATTTTTAAACGTAGGGGTCTAAATTATTGGCAGCCCTGTTTTAAATACTCTAGCACACTCCCCTTGCGAGGATAATAACACAGTCTTTTTCTCAAATGTTTTATGAGAAGATCACGTTGGGAGGGATCTTACACTATTCCTCAATACAGAATCATGACAGATCCTTGATATCCTTCGTCTGCGCTTATGGACTTCCATCTTCAATTCAAACCACATGTTTTCAATGGGGTTCAAGTACGGAGACTGAGATGGCCATTGCGAAATGTAGATTTTGTGGTCAGTTAACCATTTCTTTGTGGATTTTGATTAGTGCTTGGGAAGATCGACTCCTGGCAGAGTCAATCAAGTCTTTGTCTAAGATGTCTTGGAACTTGGTAAAGTTCATGATGCAGTTGCCCTTAAAAGGGGGCTGAACTTCCTGATTTAGCCTCGGTTTCAATTCTCCTCATTAGGAAATGCGACTTAGAACAAGATTTGGGTTTTGGAGGAACGCTTTGATGTGGGTTGTCTCGTGTGTGTGTTCGAACGTGGGAAGTGTTTGTACTTTCACTCTGCCCAAACAGTACACAGTTACAGTCTATAAAATCTATGATTTTTTCCCAAACTATGTTATATATTTTCCCAAATTTAGTTTTCTCAGTAAATTTTTTCCCGGTTTTAGATTATCTTATTTTTTTTCACTCTCAAAATTACAATTGTTCATAGAAAACAACAAATGTTGATGTTTTGAGTCCATGTCAATGCTTAAATCACATCAGAAGACCATTTTTAGGGGGGGTTGGAAGAAAACAAATAAATCTTTTTTGTGTGTAAAGTTTGCAAATAAGGTTTTGGGGAAAGTATTTCTGTCAACCAACAAGATGGTTATCACATTAACTGGCTACACACGGAGTGATAGACAAATGCATGCACCACACAGACGGACAGGCGGGCAATATTGCTGGAAATTAATTGGCAGATATTGTGTTAGGTGTGGCTTTTTAAGGCAGTGGTGGCTATACAGGGGTGGGATAATATCAAAGTTGCGTTGATGAGATAGTAGCTGGGAGCCTGCGGTGTCTGGGATCTGAGAATGACAGTTTGCGGAGGAACAGGTGAAAATTGCATGTTTACTGTTAAAAAGTTGAGGTTCAACAGGAGTTCTTCTAAGATCCTCAAAGCTCCTCGAAGAACCTTTGGATTCTTGCCAATTAAAATGATGATTATTATTATTATTTAAATTGAAATTAACATTTATATTGTGGGGGGGGGGTTCTTAGAGGAACCATTAAAGGGCAGTGGCTTGTATTCATGGATGTCAAGGGAAGCCAGGCTTCCTCAAGTATTTGACCAATAAAACATTTAAAATGATAAAATAATTTCTTTCATCTTTCTGTGTTTTCATAATTTTCAGTAAATTCTCAAGTGGCTGAATTGTTTGGAGCAAGATACCTGCCAAAAGGTTGTTAGGATCATATTTTTAGGATCATATTGTTAGGATCGTAAGAAAAGCCATGCGAGAAGCATGAAACGTTAACATTAAATTAGATCTGTAAACGTACAAACTACGTACAACCCCCCCCCCCCCCCAACTATGTTAAGACTATGAATGAACAGTTACACGTTCAATTCTTACTTTTCGTCTCAATTTACTTGGTTACAGATCTTTTTTTTACATACAAACTTTTGTCAGTAATGTGGCATCTGCAAAGGACATGAACCGAACATAGCTAGTCAATCAAGCAACTAGCCCAGACATCTACTGTTATACCAGTAGATGGCGTGGTATAGTCTTGGGCCTTCAGCAAATTACTTCTGTGAGAATGATAAAAACACAGAAGAGCCTTGTGAAGAATAATCGCCTAAACTGCAAAATAGAAAGTGAATATGATTTAGCCTAGACCTATTCCGCTATCTAAATGTGCCATGTTGTTGTGTGTTATTTAATGGCCATATATTTTTATAGATTATTTTTTATAGCCGCATGGGGCTACTATGGTGATCATGTGACCTAATGAATCACACTTTTTCAAGTATTTGGGAGAACGGACTGTAGGCCTTATATTAGGCATTTTGAATGTTGAATTAGTGAATTACACTCTGTATGTAGGCTTGTTACAGCCATTTGTGATGCACAAGCCCATCACATAGAGGCTACAGTGGGGCAAAAAAGTATTTAGTCAGCCACCAATTGTGCAAGTTCTCCCACTTAAAAAGATGAGAGAGGCCTGTAATTTTCATCATAGGTACACTTCAACTATGACAGACAAAAAGAGAAAAAAAAATCCAGAAAATCACATTGTAGGATTTTTAATGAATTTATTTGCAAATTATGGTGGAAAATAAGTATTTGGTCAATAACAAAAGTTTCTCAATACTTTGTTATATGCCCTTTGTTGGCAATGACAGAGGTCAAACGTTTTCTGTAAGTCTTCACAAGGTTTTCACACACTGTTGCTGGTATTTTGGCCCATTCCTCCATGCAGATCTCCTCTAGAGCAGTGATGTTTTGGGGCTGTTGCTGGGCAACACGGACTTTCAACTCCCTCCAAAGATTTTCTATGGGGTTGAGATCTGGAGGCTGGCTAGGCCACTCCAGGACCTTGAAATGCTTCTTACGAAGCCACTCCTTCGTTGCCCGGGCGGTGTGTTTGGGATCATTGTCATGCTGAAAGACCCAGATACGTTTCGTCTTCAATGCCCTTGCTGATGGAAGGAGGTTTTCACTCAAAATCTCACGATACATGGCCCCATTCATTCTTTCCTTTACACGGATCAGTCGTCCTGGTCCCTTTGCAGAAAAACAGCCCCAAAGCATGATGTTTCCACCCCCATGCTTCACAGTAGGTATGGTGTTCTTTGGATGCAACTCAGCATTCTTTGTCCTCCAAACACGACGAGTTGAGTTTTTACCAAAAAGTTATATTTTGGTTTCATCTGACCATATGACATTCTCCCAATCTTCTTCTGGATCATCCAAATGCTCTCTAGCAAACTTCAGACGGGCCTGGACATGTACTGGCTTAAGCAGGGGGACACGTCTGGCACTGCAGGATTTGAGTCCCTGGCGGCGTAGTGTGTTACTGATGGTAGGCTTTGTTACTTTGGTCCCAGCACTCTGCAGGTCATTAACTAGGTCCCCCCATGTGGTTCTGGGATTTTTGCTCACTGTTCTTGTGATCATTTTGACCCCACGGGGTGAGATCTTGCGTGGAGCCCCAGATCGAGGGAGATTATCAGTGGTCTTGTATGTCTTCCATTTCCTAATAATTGCTCCCACAGTTGATTTCTTCCAACAAAGGGCATATAACAAAGTATTGAGAAACTTTTGTTATTGACCAAATACTTATTTTCCACCATAATTTGCAAATAAATTCATTAAAAATCCTACAATGTGATTTTCTGGATTTTTTTTCTCTTTTTGTCTGTCATAGTTGAAGTGTACCTATGATGAAAATTACAGGCCTCTCTCATCTTTTTAAGTGGGAGAACTTGCACAATTGGTGGCTGACTAAATACTTTTTTGCCCCACTGTATATATCCATATTAATAAATGAGACAAAAATATTTATTAAGTCTTGGATATAACCTGTCCTGAGCTAAATAGACAAGGGGTCCCAAATGGTCAAGACTATCTACAGCCTATTCTTATTGCCAGATCTGTTTTCCCTATCAGCCACTGTATGTGCTTCTTACCAACTGTTTAGTTTAAAATGTTTTTGAAAGCTATATTTAGAGGCCTGTGAGCTTGGATTTCTTTTTCAGGGAGCCCTGTATTAAAAACACTTATAAAACACAAATCGAGTTCAAATATTATTCTGCAGGACACCAGTACCGCAAATGATAGCCTAAATTGCAATACCTACAAGTTGAAGGCCTATGTTTGATTTCGATAGGCCTAAATTAAACATTGAATTATTAAAGTGATAGGCTAAAGAACTTTGGAGAATGTAGATCATTTGAACACATGGATTTCAATCAAACAAATGTATAAGACTTCTATTCTTGTAATGGCTCTCGTTGGTGGAAGGAAGAGTGGACCAAAGAGCAGCGTGGAAAGTGTTCATGATTTTTATT
The DNA here is from genome assembly GCF_029448725.1 of Salvelinus fontinalis. Taxonomy (NCBI): domain Eukaryota; kingdom Metazoa; phylum Chordata; class Actinopteri; order Salmoniformes; family Salmonidae; genus Salvelinus; species Salvelinus fontinalis. The sequence goes on along the minus strand of NC_074681.1, from coordinate 4,281,684 downwards.
GTCAAAAAACACTCAAACAAAATAACAAAGCTAAAACGAAAGCAAACAGTTCTGTCAGGTACAGACACTAAACAGAAAACAAGACCCCACAAAACATATGATCCCCAATCAGAGACAACGATAGACAGCTGCCTCTGATTGAGAACCACACTAGGCAAAAAAAAACAAAGAAATAGAAAACATAGATTTTCCCACCCGAGTCACACCCTGACCTAACCAAACATAGAGAATAAATAAGGATCTCTAAGGTCAGGGCGTGACAATTCTCTTAGATTTATTTCCTATTTCAACTCAGACAAATTACTGAATGGATGACATGCTGACTGAATGGATGACATGCTGACTGAATGGATGACATGGTGACTGAATGGATGACATGCTGACTGAATGGATGACATGCTGACTGAATGAATGACATGGTGACTGAATGGATGACATGCTGACTGAATGGATGACATGGTGACTGAGTGGATGACATGCTGACTGAATGGATGACATGCTGACTGAATGGATGACATGCTGACTGAATTGATGACATGCTGACTGAATTGATGACATGGTGACTGAATGGATGACATGCTGACTGAATGGATGACATACTGACAGAATGGATGACATGCTGACTGAATGGATGACATGGTGACTGAATGGATGACATGGTGACTGAATGGATGACATGCTGACTGAATTGATGACATGGTGACTGAATGGATGACATGCTGACTGAATTGATGACATGCTGACTGAATGGATGACATGCTGACTGAATGGATGACATGGTGACTGAATGGATGACATGGTGACTGAATGGATGACATGCTGACTGAATTGATGACATGGTGACTGAATGGATGACATGCTGACTGAATTGATGACATGGTGACTGAATGGATGACATGCTGACTGAATGGATGACATGGTGACTGAATGGATGACATGCTGACTGAATTGATGACATGGTGACTGAATGGATGACATGCTGACTGAATGGATGACATGCTGACTGAATGGATGACATGGTGACTGAACTGAACTGATTAAATAATGAATTAAATGTTCAAATATGTTGGAATGACGAGTTGCACGCATCATGCTCCGCACTTTATTTGGCTAGTAGGCAAATAGGCCTACATTAGGGTATAATGACTATGGCTGCATGTCTCCAGAAGGGCATCTTCTGAGGCTGAGGGGTGCCTTTCCGAAGGCGCATGGTGCTGCATGGAGAGCACAAGCTCTTCATCTGGGCAGCAGTGTTGCGATGGAGAGAATAGCCTATACGGAGACTACCTAAGACCACTGCAACAGAGTTATTGTAAAGTGTGGGAATAAGCTTATGCCAGACTTAGCCTACTTATAAAACCTCTTCCTTGTTCATTTCAAAGTCCATATGTTCATGACACGATTCATATAAATCAAGTCAAATTATTTTACATTCACATTAACCCCTGCTACAGAATATGATTTGGCAAGATTATGAGTGCCATTAACTCCAGTGGACATACATAATTCATAGATAGACCAAACATCTATTCTTATTCTGTTTAATTATTCCTGGTATATACACTACTGGTTATGATTGCAGACAGACCCAGAGAATGGGATTGTGCAATATTGAATGAGTCATATGTTGATAAGGTGCATGCATGGTGATGCCCACGTTTTTTTATACTGTGTTATGGTTGTTCGTGTAGCACTCCTCACAGGATGCTTTGTTGGGGAGATGAAAACTGTCAAAACACTAAAAGTGTCATGTTTTGTCTTTGATCTTCATGTCTTGTCCCTGTGCTTCCCTCTGCTGGTCTTATTAGGTTCTTTCCCTCTTTCTATTCCTCTCTCTCCTCCTCCCTCTCTCCCTCCCCCGCTCTCTCTCTCTATCGTTCCGTTCCTGCTCCCAGCTGTTTCTCTTTCTCCTAACGACCTCATTTACTCTATCACACCTGTCCCCTATTTTGCCCTCTGATTTGAGTCCCTATTTCTCCCTCTGTTTTCTGCTTCTGTCTTTGTCGGATTCTTGTTTGATGTTTGCTGTTCTGTGTCCTTGTTCCGCCCTATCGTGTTTTTGCCTTCATCTGATGCTGCGTGTGAGCAGGTGTCTAGTGGTCGCGTCTCCAGTCGTTCATCTCTACTGACGAGAGGATTTCAGTTTTCCTGTTTTGTTTTTACCTTAGATATATCAGGAGTATCGTTTTTTGTCTAAGACTGGAATAAAGACTCTGTTTCTATTTCGTCGCTTTTGGGTCCTCCTTCATCAGCATAACAGAAGAATCCGACCAAGAATGGACCCAGCGACTACGGATTCTCTCTACACTACCGTCAAGTTCCAGGGAGCAATGCTCGGCAGACACGAGCAGGAATTGTCTGCTGCTCGTCATGCCGTTGAGACCCTGGCCGCTCAGGTTTCCGATCTCTCAGGACAGTTTCAGAGTCTTCGTCTCGTACCACAAGCTACTTCCTGGTCTTCCGAGTCTCCGGAACCCAGGGTTAATAATCCACCATGTTACTCTGGACAGCCCACTGAGTGTCGCTCCTTTCTCACCCAGTGTGATATTGTGTTCTCTCTCCAGCCCAACACATACTCTGGAGAGAGAGCTCGGATCGCTTACGTCATATCACTCCTTACTGGGCGGGCTCGGGAGTGGGGCACAGCTATCTGGGAGGCAAGGGCTGAGTGTTCTGACGTTTATCTGAACTTTAAGGAGGAGATGATACGGGTCTTTGATCGTTCAGTTTTTGGAAAGGAGGCTTCCAGGGGTCTGGCTTCCCTATGTCAAGGTGATCGATCCATAACGGATTACTCTATAGAGTTTCGTACTCTTGCTGCATCCAGTGACTGGAACGAGCCGGCGTTGCTCGCTCGTTTTCTGGAGGGACTCCACGCTGAGGTTAAGGATGAGATTCTCTCCCGGGAGGTTCCTTCCAGCGTGGACTCGTTGATTGCACTCGCCATCCGCATAGAACGACGGGTAGATCTTCGTCACCGAGCTCGGGGAAGAGAGCTCGCGTTAGCGGGGCTTCCCTTCTCCGCATCTCGACCATCTCCTTCCATCGGCTCAGAGACTGAGCCCATGCAGCTGGGAGGTGTTCACATCTCGACTAAGGAGAGGGAACGGAGAATCACCAACCGCCTTTGCTTCTATTGCGGTTCTGCTGGACATTTTGTCATGTCATGTCCAGTTAAAGGTCAGAGATCATCAGTAAGCGGAGGGCTACTGGTGAGCGCTACTACTCAGGTCTCTCCATCAAGATCCTGTACGACCTTGTCGGTCCATCTACGCTGGACCGGGTCGGCTGCTTCCTGCAGTGCCTTGATAGACTCTGGGGCTGAGGGTTGTTTTATGGACGAAGCATGGGCTCGGAAACATGACATTCCTCTCAGAGAGTTAGGGAGGATCACACCCATGTTCGCCTTAGATGGTAGTTCTCTCCCCAGTATCAGATATGAGACACTACCTTTAACCCTCACAGTATCTGGTAACCACAGTGAGACCATTTCTTTTTTGATTTTTTGTTCACCTGTTACACCTGTTGTTTTGGGTCATCCCTGGCTAGTATGTCATAATCCTTCTATTAATTGGTCTAGTAATTCTATCCTATCCTGGAACGTTTCTTGTCATGTGAAGTGTTTAATGTCTGCTATTCCTCCTGTTTCTTCTGTCCCCTCTACTCAGGAGGAGCCTGGTGATGTGACAGGAGTGCCGGAGGAACATCATGATCTACGCACGGTCTTCAGTCGGTCCAGAGCCAACTCTCTTCCTCCTCACCGGTCGTATGATTGTTGTATTGATCTCCATCCGGGGACCACTTCTCCTCGGGGTAGATTATTCTCTCTGTCGGCTCCCGAACGTAAGGCTCTCGATGATTATCTGTCTGCTGAAGGCATTCAGATGGATCCCGCTAAGGTCCAGGATGTCAGCGATTGGCCTGTTCCTAAGTCACGTGTCGAGTTACAGCGCTTTCTCGGTTTCGCTAATTTCTATCGGCGTTTCATTCGTAATTTCGGTCAAGTGGCTGCCCCTCTCACAGCTCTGACTTCTGTCAAGTCTTGCTTTAAGTGGTCTGGTTCCGCCCAGGGAGCTTTTGATCTCCTCAAGAAGCGTGTTACATCCGCCCCTATCCTTGTTACTCCTGACGTCACTAAACAATTCATTGTCGAGGTTGACGCTTCAGAGGTGGGCGTGGGAGCCATTCTGTCCCAGCGCTTCCAGTCTGACGATAAGGTCCATCCTTGCGCTTACTTTTCTCATCGATTGTCGCCATCGGAACCCGAGGGGATTCTCCCTGAAGGTCGTGTTGTCGGGTTGACTGTCTGGGGAATTGAGAGACAGGTAAAGCAAGCACTCACTCACACTGCGTCGCCGCGCGCTTGTCCTAGTAACCTTCTGTTCGTTCCTGTCTCTATTCGTCTGGCTGTTCTTCAGTGGGCTCATTCTGCCAAGTTAGCTGGTCACCCCGGCGTTCGGGGTACGCTTGCTTCTATTCGCCAGCGGTTTTGGTGGCCTACTCAGGAGCGGGACACGCGCCGTTTCGTGGCTGCTTGTCCGGACTGCGCGCAGACTAAGTCAGGTAACTCTCCTCATGCCGGTCGTCTTAGACCGCTTCCCATTCCTTCTCGACCATGGTCTCAGATCGCCTTAGACTTTAGTACCGGTCTGCCTTCGTCTGCGGGGAGGACTGTGAGAGCCGCCAATAAACGTAGGATTAAGAGTCCTAGGTATTGTCGCGGTCAGAGAGTGTGGCTTTCCACTCGTAACCTTCCCCTTACGACAGCTTCTCGCAAGTTGACTCCGCGGTTCATTGGTCCGTTCCGTGTCTCTCAGGTCGTCAATCCTGTCGCTGTGCGACTGCTTCTTCCGCGACATCTTCGTCGCGTCCACCCTGTCTTCCATGTCTCTTGTGTCAAGCCTTTTCTTCGCGCTCCCGTTCGTCTTCCCTCCCCCCCTCCCGTCCTTGTCGAGGGCGCACCTATTTACAAGGAACGGAGGATCATGGACATGCGTTCTCAGGGACGTGGTCAACAGTACTTAGTGGATGGGGAGGGTTTCGGTCCTGAGGAGAGGAGTTGGGTTCCATCTCGGGACGTGCTGGACCGTTCGTTGATTGATGATTTCCTTCGTCGCCGCCAGGGTTCCTCCTCGAGTGCGCCAGGAGGCGCTTGGTGAGTGGGGGGGTACTGTCATGTTTTGTCTTTGATCTTCATGTCTTGTCCCTGTGCTTCCCTCTGCTGGTCTTATTAGGTTCTTTCCCTCTTTCTATTCCTCTCTCTCCTCCTCCCTCTCTCCCTCCCCCGCTCTCTCTCTCTATCGTTCCGTTCCTGCTCCCAGCTGTTTCTCTTTCTCCTAACGACCTCATTTACTCTATCACACCTGTCCCCTATTTTGCCCTCTGATTTGAGTCCCTATTTCTCCCTCTGTTTTCTGCTTCTGTCTTTGTCGGATTCTTGTTTGATGTTTGCTGTTCTGTGTCCTTGTTCCGCCCTATCGTGTTTTTGCCTTCATCTGATGCTGCGTGTGAGCAGGTGTCTAGTGGTCGCGTCTCCAGTCGTTCATCTCTACTGACGAGAGGATTTCAGTTTTCCTGTTTTGTTTTTACCTTAGATATATCAGGAGTATCGTTTTTTGTCTAAGACTGGAATAAAGACTCTGTTTCTATTTCGTCGCTTTTGGGTCCTCCTTCATCAGCATAACAAAAAGGTATTATTGTACGTCAGAATTACAATATAATAGATTTGTCCTAAAATGTTAGTCCGTAATAGTAACATGGTGTTTGCATGTTCACAGATGAAATGTCAAGTTTACGTTTCATGTTTCATGCATGGCTTTTCTTACGATCCTAACAATTTACGTATGGATTTTCTTACGATCTTAACGATACGTTCAACCCTTTGGCAGGTATCTCGCTCCATAGAATCTCACCTGAGAAATTATCAGAGCGAGGGAAACAGCGCCCCCTCTGTCTCGGTATGTGTAGCCCATGTATGGAATGCTGTCTGGACCCAAAGAGAATGGCATGTTGACGCTGTAGCATTTGATTGATTAATGCCAGCAAGCATTTGGCCTCCCTTGATTAAAACATATATCAAATAATTAGCCAGTCAGTGTTGAGCTGAGCTCAACTGTGGGTTGTCCTGTATCAAATTACTTGTTAGATATTACTGCACGTTCGGAACTAGAAGTACAAGCATTTCTCTACACTCGCATTAACATCTGCTAACCATGTGTATGTGACCAATAACATTTGGTTTGATTTGATTTGATTTTGAAATTGACTTAACTTATTGACTTATCTTATGAAATCAAGTTGAATCAACTAAGAACTGTTTTTACGCACCTTAGAAATTCACAATCATGAAGTCAAATGAACTGAAGCAACATAACAGACGTGCTCGACTAAAAATGTCAAGTTAAGATAACTACAAATTGTCGACAGAGTTGAATCAACTTCTAACATAATTTCTCCCATTGATTTAGCCAGAGATGAGCAGTATTTCTGTAAGATGTTGGTGGATAGTCCAACCAGCAAATGAAGCGGGACTTCCCAGTCTCCAATGGCTGTGGATACGTAACCCGATACCCCAGCCTCTTAATCCTGGTTCTGGGGACCCAAACATTATATTATTTTTTTTACCTTAAAGCATTAATCGGGATGCTGACACTGTATTCAGACACTGCACCTTTGTATCTCCACCTTTGATTATGTTACACTTATGGTCAAGGTTGGGGAGTAACTGAATTACATGTAATCAGATTATTATTTTCTACTAACTGTAACCAGTTATGTTGCCAGCAAAAATATTGTAATCAGATTATACACTTTTGAAATTCAGAAAGGATGTTTGCAAAAAAAAAAATATATATATATATATATATATATATATATATGTTCGGTTTTGTCAATAACATTCAATTCAGCATTGAAAAAAGGTGCACGTTTAAGTTTGTTCCACCTGAGCGTGTCTGACCGCAAGTCAGAGATGCCTATAATGACACACATTTGGTGTGTGATGGGGAAAGTAATCAGATTACGTTACTGAGGTTTGGTAATCCAAAAATTACATTACCGATGACAATTTTGGACAGGTCAACTAGTAACTGTAACGGAAAGTAACCTACCCAACCCTGCTTATGGCAAGGCACGTTATCTAATTTCTGACACCAATGCAACAGATTTTGGAAACCACAAAGCTCGGAAGACTATCACTCTATGAACTGTACCAATAATATGGGTTATTGCTACTGTTCAGCGAGATAGGTGAGAGTGCCAGGCTATTCCTAGGGAACGTTCACCCAAATTACAAAATGACTTATTGGTTGCCTTCCATGGATTTTTTTTACCTGGCCACTTTTTCAAATGCTAACTTGTCCAAATCAGCTAACTTCACAATACATTTTTTATTTTTATTTTAGGATGATTTGGATATGAAGTGCGAAAATGCTAATATATGTACCATTGACTTGCATTGGATTTGTGCCACAAACGCTAATAAAAAGGCATGGCATAAGTCATGGCAGAATTGTTGGAAATTAGCTTTAAAACTGCAACAAAAAAATCTCCACCCTATGACAATATGGGTTGAATTGCAGGAAGTTAGCTTTATAACTGCAAAAATGTCTTGGCACCATGGCAAAATTGCATGAAATGTGTTACAAAATTGCAAAATGTCCTCTCCGCCCCATTCCAAAATGTGTAGAACTGCATGAAAACCTTTTTTAAAACGGCAACATTTTGTCCACGCACCAGGCAAAATGTGCAGTATTTTTATTTATTTTATTTTACTTTCATTTAACTAGGCAAGTCAGTTAAGAACAAATTCTTATTTACAATGACGGTCTACCAAAAGGCCTCCTGCGGGGACTGGGGCCTGGGATTAAAATAAATAAATAAATACAATATAAATACAATATAAATATAGGACAAAACACACATCACAACAAGAGAGACAACACAACACTACATAAAGAGTGCCCTAAGAAAATAACAACATGGTAGCAACACAATATAGTAGTGGTACAAACATTATTGGGCACAGCCAACAGCACAAAGATCAAGAAGGTAGAGACAACAATACATCACACAAAGCAGCCACAACAGTCAGTAAGAGTGTTCATGATTGAGTCTTGCAGGAAATGAAATATTCCTTAGGGTCCCCAAAAGTCTAGAGCTGGCCCTGGCTAGACTTTAAATATAAAGATTAGGTGGCTAGTCACTAGCAGTGGCCTTGTGCTTGAAAGATTGCTTATGAGACCTGTGTTTATTTTTGATAATGCTTGTTGACAGAAGTTGGCCATTATTATTAATGGATGTGCATTGTGCTTGGTTCTGGTTAAATTTGTAACAAAAAGGGCGTTTTCATAGACAGATTTGAAAGCCAGATCTTGGATAATTGCAAAAAAACAGGTTAAACTATTTAGATAAAATAATTACAATTATTTGTGGGTCTTATGGTTGAAGGCTTACATTTAGCCTAGGTATACATTTACAAGCCCTGAATTCAATAGATTATTCCTGACTGTTTCAAATGCAGTGTATTGACCTTTAATTGTGCAACAAAACTTATTTAGAGAAAAAGTAAAAACATTTTTAGATATACAGTATATCGTGAATCACCTATGAGTTTGAAAAAAATCTAGATATTATATTTTTTGGCCATATGACCTAGGCCTAGCCTCTATATCAGTGTTAATGCTATGGACTATGTTTAACAATGTATTTCCATATTGAAGCAATACAATTAGAACAATGTACACTTCAAACATTTTAAACATATTTTGCAAATATGGGGCAGGATATATAATGAACTAGGCTGTAACAGACTAACATTCTAATTGGAGTTGATGACAATGCAATACATAAGAGAGAGTAAATACACAATTTGAGGCAAACACATATTTAGCCATGGAGCTTGTTCCGGTTGGCCAGTAAGAGGCCAAGCCTCGACAAACCCTCAACTTGTTAAGTCATCAAAACCCATCCCTTTCGCATCGTCGCCAGCTACCGCACACATAGTTCATGAAAATACAAAAATATTTGTCCCATCCCGGAACCTATAACCCTACCACTAGAACCTTACCACTAGAACTTGTAACCCTACCACTAGAACCTTACCACTAGAACCTGTAACCCTAACACTAGAACCTATAACACTATCACTAGAACCTGTAACCTTAACACTAGCGCTAAGATTTACCGTTGGGTTTGTTCAAATAGAGCCCTAAATGTTTCTGATTCATTTCAATGGCACATATAAGTTGATTATTACATTCAGTTGCTGTTTAAAGGGGAACAGCGGCAAATTTGTCAAAGTACCTAAACCTCTCTGACTCAGTGTTGGACTATCTGTCACAATGCCCATCTCTCTGACTCAGGGAGAGTACCTAAACCTCTCTGACTCAGGGAGAGTGCAGAGCTAGAGCTAAGGCATAAGGTCATGTGACCCTCCCCCTCACTGCAGCGCTAGATAGAACTTTGTCACAGCGAACACACTTCATTCAGGAATCCCAATCAATTGTGAGATATGGCATATAGATTTTATGTAATACATTTGGGTTGCGGGTTCACAATTTGACCTTTACTGAGATCTCTGCTAAGCAAGAAGAAGAAATCAGCCCGTGGGCTTACTGCACACGCAACAACACACACACGAGAGAACTCCTTATAAACACTACACTGTAACCATCAGTTTTCAAAATGCATCAGACTGTAGCACATCAGACTGTAGCACATCAGATTGTAACATATCAGACTGTAGCACATCAGACTGTAGCACATCAGATTGTAACACATCAGACTGTAGCACATCAGACTGTAGCACATCAGATTGTAACATATCAGACTGTAGCACATCAGACTGTAGCACATCAGACTGTAGGACATCAGACTGTAGCACATCAGACTGTAGCACATCAGACTGTAGCACATCAGACTGTAGGACATCAGACTGTAGCACATCAGACTGTAACACATCAGACTGTAGCACATCAGACTGTAGCACATCAGACTGTAGCACATCAGACTGTAGCACATCAGACTGTAACACATCAGACTGTAACACATCAGACTGTAGCATATCAGACTGTAGCACATCAGACTGTAGCACATCAGACTGTAGGACATCAGACTGTAGCACATCAGACTGTAGGACATCAGACTGTAGCACATCAGACTGTAGCACATCAGACTGTAGCACATCAGACTGTAGGACATCAGACTGTAGCACATCAGACTGTAACACATCAGACTGTAGCACATCAGACTGTAGCACATCAGACTGTAGCACATCAGACTGTAGCACATCAGACTGTAACACATCAGACTGTAACACATCAGACTGTAGCATATCAGACTGTAGCACATCAGACTGTAGCACATCAGACTGTAGGACATCAGACTGTAGCACATCAGACTGTAGGACATCAGACTGTAGCACATCAGACTGTAGCACATCAGACTGTAGCACATCAGACTGTAGCACATCAGACTTTAGCACATCAGACTGTAACACATCAGACTGTAACACATCAGACTGTAACACATCAGACTGTAACACATCAGACTGTAGCACATCAGACTGTAGCACATCAGACTGTAGCGCATCAGACTGTAGCATATCAGACTGTAGCATTGCCTATTCCATGACATAGTGTAATAGTGACATAGTGTAATCCAAAGAGCAACACTGCAGCTGTTGATTATCAGTGATCATCATTAATCATGTTGCCTATGCTAAGTAAAGCATAATCACGACTTTCAAGGAGTAGGGTATTTGATGCAAACATATAATAATACTTTTCCATTTTCAAAAATTCCATAACGTTCTTTTGCTCGTTCGAAGAAGGTAATTTGGCCCTGGCTTGCAAACAAAATATGCAATTTGGCCCAGGCTTGCAAGGATATGGTCGCTGTCAGCTGGCCATCCCTTGTTGTATGGTGTGATCAGATCATTACGGCAAAATATAGCCTACCAAAATGAGGGCCACTTGACCAGTGAAAGCAAACTAGCCAATTGACATCAAATATCCACCTCCACACAGTATTTTACAGTAGGTATGAAGTACATTTCTGCAAGCCCCAAAACCAATTCTTCCTTTGGCCGCCTCTCCTTCCAGTTCTCTGCTGCCAATGACTGGAACGAACTACAAAAATCTCTGAAACTGGAAACACTTATCTCCCTCACTAGCTTTAAGCACCAGCTGTCAGAGCAGCTCACAGATTACTGCACCTGTACATAGCCCATCTATAATTTAGCGCAAACAACTACTTCTTCCCCTACTGTATTTATTTATTTTGCTCCTTTGCACCCCATTATTTATATCTCTACTTTGCGCATTCTTCCACTGCAAATCAACCATTCCAGTGTTTTACTTGCTATATTGTATTTACTTCGCCACCATGGCCTTTTTTTGCCTTTACCTCCCTTATCTCACCTCACTTGCTCACATTGTATATAGACTTATTTTTCTACTGTATTATTGACTGTATGTTTGTTTTACTCCATGTGTAACTCTGTGTTGTTGTATGTGTCGAACTGCTTTGCTTTATCTTGGCCAGGTCGCAATTGTAAATGAGAACTTGTTCTGGTTAAATAAAGGTGAAATAAATACAAAATAAATACAAAATATGCTTTTGTTTTCCACCGCCAAACCCACCACTTGTGTGTGTGGCCCACAGAGCTCTAATTTCATGTCATCTGACCATAGCACCGGTTCCATTCCAAGTGCCAAAGCCCTTTATCAAACTTCAGGAGATGCTATGGTCAGATGACATGAACATAGAGCTCTTTTTTTTATAGATATGGGGGAAAAGATCCTTCCCAATGTGTTTTTCAATCTCATAAAACATTTTAGAGAAAGTCTCAGTGTTGTTATCCTCACAAGGGGAGGGTGCTGGATTATTGAAAACAGGGGTGTCAATAATTTTGACCCCTATGTTTTTGGTATTTTTTAACCCTAAATCTCTCTCTCTGAATATCAGTATACAATAATATAAATGTCCTATTTTGTAGCATAGAATATAGCTGAGTATTTGTGTTGTATATTTTCTACGGTCTTTTTGGCTCATCTTTCCCGCTATAGCTATAAGTTGGGTGGACCCGCTATAGCTATAAGTTGGGTGGACCCGCTATAGCTATAAGTTGGGTGGACCCGCTATAGCTATAAGTTGGGTGGACCCGCTATAGCTATAAGTTGGGTGGACCCGCTATAGCTATAAGTTGGGTGGACCCGCTATAGCTATAAGTTGGGTGCTCAGAGAGTGGCCTTTGACAGACATGTCTGTAAATGAGTTGAGCTATGCATAGCAGTCTGTGCTTTGAGTCTTTCTAGTTCAAGTTTCCATTCTTCAAATGACGTTGTGGTGCTGCTTCCTGTTACTGACTTTCCTGTAGCCTAACTAACTGACACGTTTTTCTCAGAGTATAATAAAAAAATGTATTACTCGTTTGTTTGTGTTATTATTTCAGGCTTTGTAAACAAACATGTTTAGCTTCATACTGTTTCAAATTACAGTATCATCAAAAAACTGTTGACCCAAAGTTAATGACATACTTTCAATTATAATGAAAGTCTTTATAAGTGACTTGAATGGTGTAAAATTCATAACATCACAACAGTGACTTAAACCTTCAGTATTCATTAGCTCATATGACTTCTTCCCTCTGTCATCCCTGGGTGCGTCCCAATAATCTCTCCTTCCTCCTGAAGTGTGCACTCCCTCACTATTCCCGATAAATGTAAAAAGGTGTTGGTATTGACTAAGTTGAGTTTTCACCAGGCATTTCCTTTCAAATCCATGAAGGGAAGTGAACAAGTTCACACCTCTGGAGAAAGGATATATTATAAGGACAGAACCAACATTTCGCCCCTCCCCAAATGATACTCCCTGTTACTTACTAACCTTGTAATCACATTATAGGTTTATATGTCTAATAAATGTAATCAATATCACTATACAGATGTATTGAAAATATGTATTTACCTGCTTGATGGATAAAAGTCAGTAGAATGGAAATGGTGAAATGCAAATAGGACCCCATACTTTGACAAATGTCTGAGAAATGGGAAATAATTGTCGCATTGAGCATTTGGGTTTTCCGTATTACGGGGCGTTCCAGAAATAGAGTGCTTTTTGTGTAGTGTCATTTTTGGGGGGAGGGTTTTGTGGTTTTTGAGAGCAGAGGGGAGGGTAGTGCATTTTTTCCTCTGGTTTACATTCGCTCTTCTGCTTGTATTTGTGGCTATTATTAAGCTGCTTTAGCTACTGAAGGCCCATGATATGAAGGCAGTGACTCCGACAGTTGAACCTGAGGTGAGGAAGAATGTTTCAGGCCTACCAGAGTTACCCCTATAATCTAACAATATAATGCTTATACAAAACATTTGGATTGAAAATGAACCATCTACCCTCCTTCTGCATGTCTATATCTGTATAGCTGATGCAGTAGACATCTGACATGAAGAAATGCATGTGTCGTAGCACGCCACCTGCATATCTCTGGAGTTAGGCTTTAACTTCTCTTAGGCCTTTTAAGCCTAACTCCAAAGATATGCAGGTGGCATGCTACGAAACCGACATGCATTTCTTTATGTCAAATCAGCGTTACAGTGGGACTCACTGGGTTAAACCTGAGAGACAAATGTAAACAAATCACTAATCACATGAAATAAATAATAATCTTTGGAAATGACTTGGTCAAAGCAACAAAATAACCAGGGCTTTGCAATGATGGTGAAAACATAGGGTCCTTTAATTTGCAATTAAGTTGGTTAAAATCGTTCTAGAATTTGGAAAACAGGACGTTGGACATACGAAAATGGGAATTTGAGAAAACAACACATTTATTTAAATGAAAAAACACTATTGGAATTTTTAACATGGTTTATTTAAAGCAGGTCTATGTCATCGAACTCTTAAATTGAGTGTTGTATCAAAATGTACACATATAATGTCACTAGGACATAAAAGGCACTGTATTCGTGGAACGACCATTCCACGTGGTCTATAGTGGCTTTTTTGCGGAAGTTATATGTACTTCCTCTAGTTCCTCTTTCTTAGACAAATGTCAAAGTATGGGGACCCATTTCACCATTGGTATTCTTTGTACAAAGCACTTACTAATGCGCTACACATTACCATTCTGAAATGATTACACCTTTTGTCTACACTATTCTTTTACCATTTTTTTTTCAGATTAGTTTACATCGTTAAACATTTGGAAGACAAGGTTCAAGTTTTTTTGTGAAAACCTATTAGGATTGGGCTCAATTCAGTTTGAGTGGCTGGAAGAAGAATTTAATTCAGTGCAATTCAAAGAACTTCCACTCAGCCATAGACTCTGACAGGTCCCAATTCCAGATACCAAAGAACATGGAAAGAATGGAAACATGGAAAGAATTTCTCTGGAAAGAATGGTCATTTACTATTTTAACCTTAGTGATTAGAATAACCAATTCCACTGAGTGTACAAAATATTAAGAACACCTTCCAAATATGAAGGAGCATGGACTCTACAAGGTGTTGAAAGCGTTCCACAGGGATGCTGGCCCATGTTGAAAGCGTTCCCATGATGCTGGCCCAACTGCTTCCCACAGTTGGGTCAAGTTGGCTGGATGTCTTTGGGTGGTGGACCATCCTTGATACACACAGAACACACAGAACACTGTGGAGCGTGAAAAACCAAGGAGTGTTGTCATTCTTGCACCTGGCACCTACTACCAAACCCCGTTCAAAGGCACTTAAATATTTTTTATTGCCCATTCACCCTCTGAATGGCACACATACACAATCCATGTCTCAATTGTCTCAAGGCTTAATTATCCTTCTTTAACCGGTATACTCCCCTTGGGGTGGCAGGTAGCTTAGCAGTTAGAGCGTTGGACTTGTAACCGGAAGGTTGCAAGATTGAATCACCGAGCTGACAAGGTAAAAAATATATATATATATAATCTGTTGTTCTGCCCCTGGACAAGGCCGGTAACCCACTGTTCCTAGGCTGTCATTGAAAATAAGAATTTATTTTTAATTAACTGACTTGTCTAGATAAATAAATAATCTACACTGATTGAAGTGGATTTAACAAGTAACATCAATAAGGGATCATATATTTCACCTGGATTCACCTGGTCAGTCTGTCATAGAAAGAGCAGGTGTATCTTACTGTGTTGCATAATGACATGTTATATGTAAAATATCTATATTTCTATAGACTACACATAAAAAAGATTATAATTTATTTTAATTTCACTTAAATCAATTCTATTTCCTTTCTTTCAAATGCAAATTGCTATTCTGTATCCTGTTTACTACTTCAATTCTGACTAGTCTCTTAGTCCCTCCTGCTGAAAACATCCCCACAGCATGATGCTGCCACCCCATGCTTCACCGTAGGGATGGTGTCTCCAGACATGTCGCTTGGCATTCAGGCCAAAGAGTTCAATCTTGGTTTCATCTGAACAGGGAATCTTGTTTCTCATGGTCTGAGAATCTTTAGGTGCCTTTTGGCAAACTCCAAGCGGGCTGTCATGTGCCTTCTACTGAGGAGTGGCTTCCGTCTGGCCACTCTACAATAAAGGCCTGATTGCTGGAGTGCTGCAGAGATCGTTGTCCTTCTGGAAGGTTCTCCCATTGCCACAGAGGAACTCTGGAGCTCTGTCAGCGTGACCATGGGGTTCTTGGCTACCTCCCTAATCAAGGCCCTTCTCCCCCGATTGCTCAGTTTGACTGGGTTTGTTTACATCCCTGGTAGTGAGCATTTCTCCTTTGCCAAGATAATCCATCCACCTGACAGGTGTGGCACATCAAGAAGCTGATTAAACAGCATGATCATTGCACAAGTGTGCTTTGTGCTGGGTTACAATAAAAGGCCACTCTAAAATGTGCAGTTTTGTCACACAACACAATGCCACAGATGTCTCAAGTTTTGAGGGAGCGTGCAATTGGCATGCTGACTGCAAGAATGTCCACCAGAGCTGTGGCCAGGTAATTTAATTAAAATTGATCTACCATAAGCCGCCTCCAACGTCCTTTTGGAGAATTTGGCAGTATGTCCAACCGGCCTCACATCCGCAGACCACGGGGAACCATGTCACCCCAGGACTTCCACATTTGGCTTCCTCACCTGTGGGATCATCTGAGACCAGCCACCAGGACAGCTGATGAAACTATTGGTTTGCACAACCGAAGAATTTCTGCACAAACTCAGAAACCGTCTCAGGGAAGCTCATCTGCGTGCTTGTCGTCCTTACCAGGGTCTTGACCTGAAGGCAGTTTGGCATCGTAACCGACTTCAGTGGGCAAATGCTCACCTTCGATGGCCACTGGCGCGCTGGAGAAGTGTGCTTTTCACCGATGAATCACGGTTTCAACTATACCGGGCAGATGGCAGACAGTGTATATTGCGTCGTGTGGGTGAGCGGTTTGCTGAAGCCAACGTTGTGAACAGAGTGCCCCATGGTGGCGGTGGTATGGGCAGGCATAAGCTATGGACAACGAACACAATTGCATTTTATAGATGGCAATTTGAATGCACAGAGATACCGTGACGAGATCCTGAGGCCCATTGTCGTTGTCACGACTTCTCCCGAAGTCGTTGCCTCTCCTTGTTCGGGCGGTGTTCGGCGGTCGACGTCACCGGTCTTCTAGCCATCATCGATCCATTTTTCATTTTCCATTGCTTTTGTCTTGTCTTCCCACACACCTGTTTTCAATCCCATTCATTACCTCTTGTGTATTTAACCCTCTGTTTCCCCTCATGTCTTTGTCAGGGATTGTTTTATGTCAACTGTTGTTTATTGGTGTATAGGTGCGCGACGGGTCCTCGTACCCATGTTTATTTTATGTATGTACATTTTCGTGTTTGGAGCATTGTTAAGTGGACATTTATTAAAAGTCTCCATTTACACTCAGTTTAACTCTCCTGCGCCTGACTTCCCTGCCACCTATACACACGGCTCTGACAGAATCCCTGACCCATGCTATGAAGTCAGCAGGAGGAGACACTTCGCTCATGGAGCTAGAGGAACGCGTCATGGAACAAGCGGAGGAGATTGACAGTCTGAGCGCTGCCATGGATCGCATTGTCCAGAATATGGATCGCTTGGAGAGACAGGGAGTTTTTCCAGCGCCTCTACCACCACAACCGGTATTTCCGTCGAACGATTTTCCTCCTCCTGAACATAACAAAATCCATTTATCCCTACCCATGGGATACAATGGAGATACTGCCAGCCGCCAGGGCCTTCTCCTAAAACTGAACTTGTATCTGGCCACGGTCTCTCCAGTACCATCGGACCGTGAGAAGAGTTACACCCTCATCTCATGCCTCACCGAGAAAGCCCTGGAGTGGGCCAGCGCTGTGCGTAGAGAGGAGGATGCGGCGTTGGACCATTTTGAGGAGTTAATCTGGCCTGTAGAGACACCACCCTCAACTTCGATCAGCTGGTGGACATGTCCATCAGGCTGGACAACATGCTGGCTACTCGTGGACGTCTAGATCGGGGTCTGGTTGTTCCATCCTCCCGCACCCTCTCTCCCGAACCTATGGAATTGGGAGGGATGGTGCGCAGGGAGACCGGAGGGGGTTCCCGCTCGAGCACCATCTATGGTCGCAGAGATCACACTGCTGGTCGGTGCCGGGTTGGTTCCTCTGGGAATAGAGAAGGCAGGCAGGGCACTCTGGCATCACCCCAGGTGAGTAGGCACCATTCTCATCCAAAGCCCTCTGTCGCACTAATGTTTGTCTCTGTCACTTTTCCGGATTTTTCCCTGCATTCCCGGTATAAGGCGCTAGTAGATTCAGGCGCAGCTGGGAATTTCATTAATAAAGATTTAGCTCATAGTTTAGAGATCCCTATTGTTTCTGTGGATATGCCTTTCCCTATTCATGCCTTAGATAGTCGACCATTAGGTTCAGGGTTTATCAGGGAGGTCACCGCACCTTTGTGTATGATAACGCAGGAGGGTCACAAGGAGAAGATTAGTCTTTTCCTTATTGATTCTCCTGCGTATTCTGTGGTGCTAGGCCTACCCTGGTTAACTTGTCATAACCCCACTGTTTCTTGGCCACAGAGGGCTCTCACAGGGTGGTCGCGAGAGTGCTCAGGTAGGTGTTTAGGGGTTTCCGTTGGTGCTACTACGGTGGAAAGTCCAGACCAGGTCTCCACCGTGCGCATTCCCCCTGAATATGCCGATTTGGCTCTCGCCTTCTGTAAAAAGAAGGCGACTCAATTACCACCCCATCGACGGGGGGATTGTGCGATAGATCTCCTGGTAGACGCTGCATATCCCAGGAGTCAGTGTATCCCCTGTCGCAAGCGGAGACGGTGGCTATGTATACATATATCTCTGAATCGCTGCGTCAGGGGTTCATTCAGCCATTCATTTCACCAGCCTCTTCGAGTTTCTTTTTTGTGAAGAAGAAGGATGGCGGTTTACGCCCGTGCATTGATTATCGATGTCTCAATAAAATCACGGTGAAATATAGTTACCCGTTACCTCTGATAAATACAGTTATTGAGTCAATGAACGGGGCACGCTTCTTCACAAAATTGGATCTCAGGAGTGCGTACAATCTGGTGCGTATTCGGAAGGGTGATGAGTGGAAGACAGCATTTAGCACCACCTCAGGTCATTATGAGTACCTTGTCATGCCATATGGGTTGATGAATGCTCCATCAGTCTTCCAATCATTTGTAGATGAGATCTTCAGGGACCTGCATGGGCAGGGTGTAGTGGTGTATATCGATGATATTCTGATATACTCCGCTACACGCGCCGAGCATGTGTCCCTGGTGCGCAGGGTGCTTAGTCGCCTGTTGGAGCATGATCTATATGTCAAGGCTGAGAAATGCTTGTTCTTCCAACAATCCATCTCCTTCCTAGGGCATCGGATTTCCACTTCAGGAGTGGAAATGGAGAGCGACCGCATTACAGCCGTGCGTAATTGGCCGACTCTAACCACGGTAAAGGAGGTGCAGCGTTTTTTAGGGTTTGCCAATTGCTACTGGAGATTTATCTGGGGTTTTGGTCAGGTGGCTGCTCCCATTACCTCACTGCTAAAGGGGGGCCCGGTGCGCTTGCAGTGGTCGGCTGAGGCGAACAGGGCTTTTGGACACCTGAAGACTCTGTTTACCTCGGTGCCTGTGTTGGCTCATCCGGATCCCTCTTTGCCATTCATAGTGGAGGTGGACGCATCCGAAGCTGGGATAGGAGCAGTGCTCTCTCAGCGTTCGGGTGTGCCACTGAAGCTTCGCCCCTGTGCTTTCTTTTCGAAGAAGCTCAGCTCGGTGGAGCGAAACTATGATGTGGGGGACCGGGAGCTGTTAGCTGTCGTACAAGCCTTGAAGGCGTGGAGGCATTGGCTTGAGGGGGCTAAACAACCTTTTCTCATCTGGACTGACCACCGCAATCTGGAGTACATCCGGCAGGCGAAGAGACTGAATCCTCGCCAGGCAAGGTGGGCCATGTTTTTCACTCGTTTTGTGTTTACCCTTACTTACAGACCAGGCTCCCAGAACGTCAAGGCAGACGCATTGTCTCGGCTGTATGACACAGAGGAGCGGTCCATGGATCCCACTCCCATACTCCCAGCTTCATGTTTGGTGGCGCCAGTAGTGTGGGAGCTGGACGCGGACATTGAGCACAGAGTCCAGCTGGTCGTCTGTACGTTCCGTCTGCTGTCCGCGACCGATTGATCTATTGGGCTCACACGTCACCCTCCTCTGGTCATCCTGGGATAGGTCGGACGATGCGCTGTCTTGATGGGAGGTACTGGTGGCCCACTTTAGCCAAGGACGTGAGGATTTATGTTTCCTCCTGCTCGGTGTGCGCCCAGTGCAAGGCTCCTAGACACCTGCCCAGAGGTAAGCTTCAACCTTTACCCGTTCCTCAACGGCCGTGGTCGCACCTATCGGTGGATTTTTTGACTGATCTTCCACCTTCACAGGGTTACACCACGACCCTGGTCGTTGTGGATCGGTTTACGAAGTCCTGTCGTCTCCTCCCGTTGCCCGGTCTCCCAACGGCCTTACAAACTGCAGAGGCCCTGTTTACACACGTTTTCCGGCACTATGGGGTGCCTGAGGATATAGTGTCTGATCGGGGTCCCCAGTTCACATCAAGGGTCTGGAGGGCGTTCATGGAACGTCTGGGGATCTCGGTTAGTCTTACCTCAGGTTTTCACCCCGAGAGTAATGGGCAGGTGGAGAGAGTTAACCAGG
The DNA here is from genome assembly GCF_029448725.1 of Salvelinus fontinalis. NCBI lineage: Eukaryota > Metazoa > Chordata > Actinopteri > Salmoniformes > Salmonidae > Salvelinus > Salvelinus fontinalis. The sequence goes on along the minus strand of NC_074681.1, from coordinate 4,261,477 downwards.
ATGTGGGCATGTTTTTGCGGTCCTATTGCCAGAACCGGCCGGGGGAGTGGGCGAAGTTCGTGCCCTGGGCAGAGATGGCCCAGAACTCGCTACGCCACTCCTCCACTAACCTAACTCCTTTTCAATGTGTATTAGTGTATCAGCCGGTTCTGGCTCCTTGGCATCAGAGCCAGACCGAGGCTCCTGCGGTGGACAATTGGTTTCGGCGCGCTGAGGAAACCTGGGAGGCAGCCCACGTCCACCTTCAGCGCGCCAGAAAATTGGCGCAGACCGTCGCCGCAGTGAGGCCCCGGTGTTCGCACCAGGGGACAGGGTCTGGCTCTCGACCCGAAACCTGCCCCTCCGCCTGCTCTGCCGGAAGCTGGGTCCGCGGTTTGTGGGGCCGTTTAAAGTCCTGAGGAGAGTGAACGAGGTATGTTATAGGTTACAACTGCCCACTAATTACCGTATTAACCCCTCGTTCCATGTGTCTCTCCTCAGGCCGGTGGTGGCTGGCCCGCTCCAGGAGGCTGAAGTGCGTGAAGTTCCTCCGCCTCCTCTTGACATCGAGGGGGTCCAGGCGTACTCTGTTCGATACTTTTTGGATTCGCGACGTCGGGCGAGGGGCCTTCAGTACCTCGTGGACTGGGAGGGGTACGGGCCGGAGGAGAGATGCTGGGTTCCGGTGGAGGACGTTTTAGATCCTTCCATGTTAAAAGAATTCCACCGCCTCCATCCGGATCGCCCTGCACCTCGCCCTCCGGGTTGTCCCCGAGGCCAGAGTTGACGTGCTGCTGGAGCCGCGCGTCAGGGGGGGGGGTACTGTCACGACTTCTGCCGAAGTCGTTGCCTCTCCTTGTTCGGGCGTTGTTCGGCGGTCGACGTCACCGGTCTTCTAGCCATCATCGATCCATTTTTCATTTTCCATTGCTTTTGTCTTGTCTTCCCACACACCTGTTTTCAATCGCATCCATTACCTCTTGTGTATTTAACCCTCTGTTTCCCCTCATGTCTTTGTCAGGGATTGTTTTATGTCAACTGTTGTTTACTGGTGTATAGGTGCGCGACGGGTCCTCGTACCCATGTTTATTTTATGTATGTACATTTTCGTGTTTGGAGCATTGTTAAGTTTATTAAAAGTCTCCATTTACACTCAGTTTAACTCTCCTGTGCCTGACTTCCCTGCCACCTATACACACGGCTCTGACAGTCATGCTATTCTTCCGCTGCCATCACCTCATGTTTTAGCATGACATTGCATGGCCCAAGTGCACGGCCCCATCTGTACATAATTCCTGGAAGCTGAAAACTTCCATGGCCTTAATATTCATTGAGCATGTTTGGGATGCTCTGGATTACCGTGTATGACAGGCCACAATCCCATTTCCTCAGCTCACAATCAACAGCCTGATCAACTCTGTGTGACAGAGATATGTCACGATGCATGAGGCAAATGGTGGTCACACCAGATACTGACTGGTTTTCTGATCCACGCTCCTACCTTTTTTTGTAAGATGTCTGTGACCAATATATGTATTCCCAGTCATGTGAAATCCATAGATCAGGGCCTAATGAATTTCTTTCAATTGGCTGATTTCCTTATATGAACTGTAACACAATAAACCATTTTAAATTGTTGCATATTGCATTTATATTTTAGTTCAGTGTACTTGTCCTCTTATGAACTTAACATGCTGTTATTCTATAGTCACTATATTTAATATGTCCTCTTATGAACTTTAATATCATACTGTTATTCTATAGTCACCATATTGTTCTATAAAAATGTGATGAACAAGCCTGAACATAAAGGACATGGCTCAAATATTGTTGATCTCTGAATGTATAGTTTGAGATTGTTTCATCTTATTTAATACAGAAATGTGCTGTGAAAGAATTTGACTTCTCTGCACACAGAGACAGGCTATATTTGCTAAAAGTTGTCTTTACGTGAAAGACACATGCAACACCGTGAACCAAACTGCTGCTGTTACTGCATGTGGTTGGTGCCAGAAAAGAGAAGTGGCTCTTAATGTAAGCCGACCAGCAGGAAACAGACACACAAGCAAACAGATTTTTCACACTGTATCCTCTCTTCTACCTTACATATCTGTACGTCCATCTACCTCATTGGAGCACCATCTCAACACCATAAAGTTGAAAATGTTTCTCCTTTTAGGGTTTGAATTGCTGACCTGCATAGCATCATCAGGCAGACTTTTGTGTATCATTTTTGTTGTAATTATCATTTCTGGATAAGGCTTAAAATACAGGATCAAATCTTACTGTCACATGATTGTGCAAAACACAGGGTCCTAATTGATACTTGTCGAACTGCATTATGGATTCATCCTCATTATTTTCACATTAAGTCTTCGGTGTGTTTTTTTCCACCTCTGACACATTTTGGTTCAGACAAACTGTCCATTGTAACAACAGAATATGGTTTGACTCACATTAAATGTGTCAAATTTGCCTCTGATGATGTAAATAGAGCAGATATTTTTAATAGGTTCATCTTTAAACCATCTTGCGAATATGGTGTATAGGGAAATTCATATTTTCTACTGCTCTATTCATCATATTGCTGGATTTTCTTAATCTTTTTCACACAAAGTCTTTATATTCTGTGTGTTTATTTTCTAGATTCCAGTTCTGTGTTTGTGCTGAAGGGACTTGACGTTTGTCTAGATGTCCAGGAAAATGTTAAAACCAAAGAGTTTGCGTTTTTTAAGTGGCGCTTCACATCAGCCAATATTTTAAGAAGCAATGATATTTTGGTGAGAGTGTCCCCTGAGTACAACAACAGGGTTGAGATTAGTGAGGGAAACTTCTCTCTGCTACTGAAGAACCTACAGGAAGGACACATTGGACCTTATATTGCAGTAGTGAGTGGTGAAGAAGAAATAAATGTTGATGAATACTCGATAGTTGTCCAAGGTATTTTTAAAATGTTATCTGTTGTCGTGGTCCTCTGTGTAATATTTGTGTTGTGGAGAAATGACCAGGCAGGAGACGGAGTACAGTTAGTTTTCCTTTAGTCAAAACCTCCTCACTCTACAGTTCTCCCGGGCACACTAGTGCGCATGTGCATTTCCTATTAGGTGTAGTAACGTAACACTGTCGTAATACATCACTGCTTAGTAACAGCATAGTAACTAATATAAACAGATGTAGATCCCAGATACTACACTCCTCCCCCATAGTGTTTAACTCCCAGAGAACAAGGTAAATATGTTAGGGAACTACTAATGCAATATCTGAACAATGCATTCTTAACATTTTTCAACTACTGGGTTGAAGCAGACTTTTCAGAGCCCAGCACAAATCCAGGGGATTATTCTGCCCCGAAGATGGAGTTTGTGTCCTAATAACTAACCCAGGTAATGTCCGTTTTCTTTCATTTTATCTAGGACATATTAAAGTGTTTGTTTGTTTTACTGCCTGTTACCTTAAACAGCTCAACTCACAGGTCAAGCTTTTGAGGTGCCCTTCGCTGTCGAATAGGATATCTCCGCTCCTCCTGGGCTTCCGGTGGTGGGCCAGGTTCGGGTGGAAGGTCAGGCTCTGTCTCTGCCGTACGTCCACAGTCAGGAGAAGAGTCCTGGGGGTCGTTACTGTTCTCTCGGCGTGTCTCTGCTGGGGCGTTGGACCGTAGCAGATGATCCACATGAACATTGACCTGGCGATGACCAATTTGGACTTGGTAAGTCAAAGGTCCTTTGCGTTGCAAGATCACACCTGAGTTCCACAGGCTCTTGGGGTGTCTGAAATCACGTACCATCACCCTCTCTCCCTCTTTGAATTTTCTGACAGTCTTTGAGTGTCTGTCATGAGCTTTCTTCTGCTGTAGTTGGTGCTTTGCCACAGTGCTTGACAAGTCTGGTTTCAACAATGTCAGGCGGGTACGTGGTTGGCGTCTCAGAAACAGTTCAGCTGGTGTACATTCCGTTACTGTGTGTGGTGTGTTGCGGTAAGTAAACAGGAACCGGGGAAGCCTTTGTTGGGTGGGCACAGACTGAACCTCGAATCTAGTCCAGGCCTTCTTAAAGGTTTGCACGGCTCTCTCCGCTGCTCCGTTTGATGCCGGATGGTAAGGTGGTGACAGGATGTGCCTTACTCCATTGTTCTTGAGAAACATTTCAAAATCGAAAGGAGGGCCATTGTCCGATACGAGCTCCTTGACTAGTCCAAAGGATGCGAACAGGTGTCTGAGAAGATTGATGGTCTTCTCAGCTGTGGTCAGTTGAGTAGGGAACACTTCCATCCACTTGGAATGGACATCGACGACAACAAGGAAATGTTGCTTGTCAATCTCGGCGTAATCCACATGGATGCGTTCCCAAGGTGTCGCAGCCCAGGACCATGTATGAAGAGGTGCAGCAGCAGGCTTGTTGCGAACAGCTTCACAAGGTGAGCAGTGGCCTACATGCTGTTGAATGTCCTGATCCAGTCCAGGCCACCACAGATAACTGCGAGCGAGTGCTTTCATTCGAGTGATCCCTGGATGTCCCTCATGCAGGTCAGATAGCAGTCTCCTCTGGAATTTGTGAGGTACCACCACCCTTGATCCCCACAGAACACATCCTTGATCAGTGGACAACTGGTCTTTCTTGTCGATGAATGGACGAAGGTTATTGTCATTTACGAAGTTTGGCCAACCTCCTAATGTTAAGTCCAAGACTTTGGAAAGCACTGGATCTTTCCTTGTTTCCTCTGCTATGTCTGAAGCAGATATGGGCAGTTCGTCAATGAGAGAGATCTGGAAGACTGCTCTATCATCTTCACTGTCGGAGTCACTATTGCATGGTAGTCTTGATAGTGCATCTGCATTTGCGTGATCACTGGATCGTCTGTACTCAATCTCGTAGTCGTAGAGTAACAATATCGGAGCCCAACGTTGCATTCGAAGTGCAGCAAGGGTTGGTATAGCTGATTTTGGTCCAAGGATGGCCAACAGAGGCTTGTGATCTGTCAGCAGTTGGAACTTCCTTCCGTACAGGTATTTGTGAAACTTCTTCACTCCGAATATTATGCTCAGGGCTTCCTTCTCAATTTGAGCATAATTTTTCTCACTTGGTGACAGAGTCTGTGATGCAAATGCAATAGGGTGTTCTTCACCTGACGATAGAACATGTGAGATGACGGCTCCTACTCCGTATGGAGATGCATCACACGCGAGTCTCAGCTTCATCTCTGTGTTGTAGTGGGCAAGCCACTTGCTCTTTAGCAGACGCTGTTTGCAAGTCTTGAATGCTTCTTCGCATTGTGGGGACCAATTCCACTTTGTATCGGCCTGCAGCAGTTGGTGAAGCGGATGCAACAATGTGGACAAGTTTGCCACAAACTTTCCGTAATAGTTCAGGAGCCCCAAAAATGACCTCAACTCTGAGATATTTGTGGGTGCTGGTGCATTTACGATTGCTTCCACCTGGCTGTTGGTTGGGTGCAGGCCTTGTGCATCAATCTTGTATCCGAGATATTCCACTGAGTCCTGGAGGAACTCACACTTGCTGCGTTTCATTCTCACTCCGTATTTCTCCAGTCTTGACATCACTTTGTCCAGCACTACAAGGTGCTCTCCAACGGTTGGTGGTGACACGAGGATGTCGTCCATGAAGCACACAACGTTGTCTATACCGTCCAAGATCTGATCCATTGTGTGTTGAAATATCGCTGGAGCTGTCGAGATTCCATAGGCCAAGCGATTGAATCTGAATAGCCCCTTGTGTGTATTGATGGTCAGATACTGTTCTGACTCCGGATCCAGCTTCAGTTGCTGATAAGCGAATGCCAGGTCCAGCTTACTGAAAACCTTCCCACCAGCTAGAGTGGCAAACAGATCTTCAGCGTTTGGTAGTGGATATTCCTCTGGTAGTATGCAGCGATTTACTGTGACCTTGTAGTCACCGCACATTCTGACAGTCTTATCTTTCTTTGGGACTACAACAATCGGAGCGGCCCAGTCGCTCCTCGCTACTTTCGTGATTATGTTATTCTTCTGTAGGCGGTCCAGTTCCTTCTCTACTGCTTCCTTAAGAGCATAGGGAACTGGACGTGGTTTGTGAAAGATGGTCTTGGTTCCTTCTTGCACTCTGACTTTTGCTGTGAAGTTTTGTATTTCGCCGTAGCCATCTTTGAAAAGTTCTTTGTGCTTCTCCAGCATGTTAGTGAGTGTAGCCTCACAAGAATCCATTTTCAGTTTGAATTATATCCTAACCCAAACAATTCAACAAGGCTGACCTGACTCCGTTCCAGTGGCCAATAAGACCAATAAGAAGAAAAAAAAAAAAAACTTTCCGTTGCATGCCCTAATGAACATGACCCTGGGCTGATGTACTGCAGCGCCTGGTTAAATACTTCATTAGATAAATGTCACTAATGGTGTGGAAACAATTAGCAGTCCGTAATGGGAATCTCATACCTGTAAATCATTTGTCCTATTATAGCACTTTGTTGCTCTGGTCTTTTGCTCTGGGAAAATGTCAAAAGGCCTCATACCAACAGTGTAAGAAAAAGTTGTTAGTTATATACCAGCCAAAACTCTAGGCAGGTTTACTTGTTATGCAAGTGTGGTTCACGGAACCACCTAAATACAGGAACCCGAGTCCAGGTTGCTCATCAAGCCGGCATGGTTCATCGTACAGGACTTTGTTTTTGGAGAACCAGGACGTGGATGGGTACACCTCCAAACCAACGCAGAAGTGCCTGCGTATGATTGACATTCAATTTGGTGCTTTTAGAAATAGAATGACTAGAAAATCATTCTATTCATTGTATTTCTATGACTAGAATTTTGACTTTTAGTTATGGACATGACTGAAAATGTCTTCCAACACATCACAGGTAATTTACCGTTAGATCAGGCAGAGCAGTGTTGTTTTTTTACTTCTGTATTTGACACTTAATGTTGTTGGCATTTAAAACAAATGAAAGTTCTCAACACGAGGCAACTGGGATATCTACATGACTACTTGTCTTTGATTTCTGGACCAGCCATTTTTTTTTTTTTTAAACATTGTTTTTTTGAGTTTTGTTCATCAGTCATCACTGTATTTCATAGACTACATAACACACACACAGACTAGTAGCAATGTATTGAAGATTGGCTGCTTAACATTCGTTTAAGATCTAGTAACGTTATACGTACAGTACCAGTCAACATTTTGAAAGGACAACACTGGTTTGTCCTTTCTCAGACTGAAGATTTCTCCCCAGTTCAACTTGATCTTTTGTAGCCAGTTTCTGCCTAGCAAGGCTGATTTTTCTCCTTTAACCTGTCTCGCCCCCCGTTCCGCTAGCGGAACTCCTCCCACATTCCACTGAAAAGGCAGAGCGCGAAATTCAAAAAATATTTTTTTAGAAATATTTAACTTTCACACATTAACAAGTCCAATACAGCTAATGAAAGATACACATCTTGTGAATCCAGCCAACATGTCCGATTTTTTTAATGTTTTACAGGGAAAACACAATATATATTTATGTTAGCTCACCAACAAATAGAAAAAAGCACAGACATTTTTCACAGCACAGGTAGCAAAATCAAAATCAACCAAACTAACCTAGAACAAACCAAAGAAACCAAGAAACAACTTAATCAGATGACAGTCTTATAACATGTTATACAATAAATCTATGTTTTGTTCGAAAAATGTGCATATTTGAGCTATAAATCAGTTTTACATTACTGCTACCATCATAGCTACAGTCAGAAATAGCACGGGAGTAGCCAGAGTAAATACAGACACCAACGTCAACTACCTAATTACACATCATAAAACATTTCAGAAAAATATATGGTGGATAGCAAATGAAAGACAAAGATCTTGTGAATATAGCCAATATTTCCGATTTTTAAAATGTTTTACAGCAAAAACACCACGTATATTTATGTTAGCTCACCACCAAATACAAAAGATAGACAGACATTTTTCACAGCACCGGTAGCATGCAGGTAGCATGCACAAAGCCAACCTAACTAACCTAGAACCAACCTAACTAACCTAGAAACAACTCCCTCAGATGACAGTCCTATAACATGTTACACAATAAATCTATGTTTTGTTCAAAAAATGTGCATATTTGAGCTATAAATCAGTTTTACATTACTGCTACCATCATAGCTACAGTCAGAAATAGCACGGGAGTAGCCAGAGTAAATACAGACACCAACGTCAACTACCTAATTACTCATCATAAAACATTTCAGAGAAATATATGGTGGATAGCAAATGAAAGACAAAGATCTTGTGAATACAGCCAATATTTCCGATTTTTGAAGTGTTTTACAGCGAAAACACAATATATCGTTATATTAGCTTACTACAATAGTTATCACACAACAGCATTGATTCAAGGCAAACGGTAGCGATAGCACAGTTCGACAGATATATGAAATAGCATCCCAAATTGGGTCCTTATCTTTGTTGATCTTCCATCAGAATGTTGTACAAGGGGTCCTTTGTTCAGAACCATCTTTGTTTGGATCCAGAACAAACTATTTCCCTCTTGAATTAGCAAGCACACTGGCCGTGCGGCGCTAACCTCTCCTTCTTGAAAAAATTCCTCCAACGCATTACGTCTAAAGTCCCGAATAAATTTCAATAATATAATTAAACTATATTGAAAAAACATACTTTAGGATGATATTGTGACATGTATCAAATAAAATCGAAGCCGGAGATCATATTCACCTATAACGACGGTTTTCCAGGAGGCGATTCCAGGTCCAACTTCGCGCCTTCCAAAAAAAAATAATGGCGGACCTCTCACACCAAGAGGTTGTATTCAATCCCAGAACGAGATAATCAAGTCATTTCTGCTCTCACTTCCGCATGACACCCAGGGGAAGGTGTATGACGTGTTTCTACAGTCATAAGTGACATGCCCTTTTATAGACAAGCTCTTGAAGAGAGACCTCGATTTTGGAAATCTCACTTCCGGATAGGAAATGGGCTGTAAAGAGTTCTGTTTCACTTAGAGAAATAATTAGAACGGTTTTAGAAACTAGAGAGTGTTTGCTATCCAATATTAATAATAATATGCATATTGTACGAGCAAGAATTGAGTACGAGGCTGTTTAAATTGGATACGATTTTCCCCAAAAGTGAAAACAGCACCTCCTGTCCTTAAGAAGTTTTAACAATGACAAGCGGTAGCGTCCACTCCTTCCCCTCATACCGGACTGGTACCTGGATCTGCCCTAACACAGGAATAGTGTCACCAGTGTATGAAGAAAGGCGGATGGACGCTGGCTGAAGAGGGCACTCTTTCAGTTTTTCTTTGTAGAGTCTCTCTGGAACCAGAGATACAGACGCTCCGGTGTCCAGCTGCATTTTTACCGGTTTTCCCGCTAACTCCATGTTGAGATAGATTCCATCTTTTTGTTGTTGAGCTGTGTACACTGTGGACAGTTCCAATACTGTTTCAGTAGTACCTTCCTCTTCTTGTGCTGCGTCTGACACTTTGTGCGCTCTTGCTGTGCGTTTTGAGGCTTTACACACTTTCTGTAAATGTCCAACCTTTCCACAATTGTGGCACTTTACATTTTGGAATCGACATTCACTGTGCTGATGATTCTCTCCCCCACATCTGTAGCAACTTGGCTTAGACCTTTGAGATGTGGGCTGCTTTGTTCTTTTGTAACCTTGAGGACGGGACTGAGAAAAGTGTGACTTTTGTGAGCCTTTTTCACCACGTGCATCACTGACCTTGTGAACACCTTTCTGACGTTCTGCATATCCCGATAGCTCAGTAGTATCCCTGTGGGCAAGCTCGAGTCCAAGTGCGATATCACAGGCTTTCCGAAAGGTCAGGTCCTTCTCTGACAGAAGCCTTCTGTGATATGCTTCACCTGTGAGACCACATACAAACTTATCTCGAAGAGCATCATCAAGAAATAGTGCAAACTCACATGTACTTGCCAGCCTTTTCAAAGCAAGGATGTAGTCAGCCACGGTTTCCCCTTGACTCTGGTGACGTTGGTAAAATCTGAAACGTTCTGCAATGAGAATTGGCTTAGGCTTGAAATGCCTTGAAAGAGTTTCAGTCAGTTCTGCATAGTTCAACTCCACTGCTTTTATTGGTTCAATGAGACCTTTCAGCATTCCATACTCAGTGGGACCCAAAACACTGAGAAATACATCTGCTTTCTTTTCATCCTTGATTTCATTTGCAGCCAGCCAACGCTTCAAACGCTCCAAATTGGAATCACAATCCTCACAATCCTCTTTTGTAGCCTCAAACTCTGGTACTCGACCAATGGTTGCCATTTTCACAGTTAATTGTTCAGTTTCCTTATTCCTTGTATTCCTTAATTTTCATCTAATTCTTCACTTCAGAAGTTTCTACAATTTCTTCGTTCACTGCACTCATTTGTAATAATGTACACACTGTGTTACGTTCCTTCTTCCTTTTTTTTTTTTCCTTCTTGACAATATTTCTCCACTGAGATCGCCTAATTTCAATGGGTTCAATGACAGTTTTTGTTATTTTACCACCAGAGGGCAGTGTCGCTATTCTGGACTCCAATAGTCTTGCTACTTGGCAGCTCCTGAACACTGTACCTGCTAGCAGTGCTTAGCCTTTTTTTACTGGCGAAAGAAAATAAAAAATAACTGACGAATTACGTAATTATTTTGAGTTTCATTACTCACGCAACATTCTTCCCTTCAAGCAATGTCCGTTAAAGAAGTTTAACCACCTCGTCGCCACTGTAATATTTGTGTTGTGGAGAAATGACCAGACAGGCGGCGGGAGTACAGTTAGTTTTCCTTTAGTCAAAAACCTCTCGTGCTCTACAGTTCCCGGGCACACTAGTGCGCATGTGCATTTCCTATTAGGTGTAGTAACGTAACACTGTCGTAATACATCACTGCTTAGTAACAGCATAGTAACTAATATAAACAGATGTAGATCCCAGATACTACACTCTGTAGCTCAGTTGGTAGAGCATGGTGCTTGAAAAAACATGACTTTCATTCCTGGGAATGCCCATATGTAAAATGTGTGATAGCATGAATGTAAGGTGCTATGGATAAAAACATCTAGATAGATAATACAATACAACTTCATTTGTCCATCTGTTTAAATACAAGTTTTCTGTCCCTGTTTCTTACCCTGTTTTATCTGTGTTTTCAGAGAGAGTTGCACCTCCAGTCCTGACAGTGGACTCTAACTCCACCATCAATGCCAACTGTAATGTGACTGTGACCTGCAGAGGTCAGAACACCTCTGTCACCTCCAGCTGTAACAGCCGCACCTGCTCTCAGGTGGGAGGAGAGAGTAGAGGGGCTGAGACCTCCACTGTCCCCCTGCTCTCTGTCTATGTGGCAGGGGGTTCCATCATCTGTAACCACAGCAACCAAGTCAGCTGGGCCAACAACACCAAGGAGATAGTGGAACTCTGAATTCTGGTAAAACACACAAACACACAAACCGAAATCGGTTCTTCTCCTTGTTCAGGCGGTGTTCGGTGGTCGACGTCACCGGTCTTCTAGCCATCATCGATCTATTTTTAATGTTCCATTTGTTTTGTCTGGTTGTGGCACTCACCTGGTTTCAATTCCCTAATTACATGTTGTTTAAGTTCCCTCTGTTTTCCCCATATCCTTGTCGGGAATTGTTTATTGTAAGTATGTGTGCTTTATGTGACTGGTGCGATTTGGGTTTTGTGCCCATGTGTGTTGTTATTTTTGTATGCCGGTAGTTATGTACATTAAACGACTCCAGCTATTTACCAAGTTCTGCTATCCTGCGTTTGACTTCCATACCACCAGTTACGCACCCCTGACAGAATTCCCGGCCAACTATGGAGTCAGCAGGAGCAGGTGCCCCTGGTATAGGGGTCGAGGAACGTATCCAGGAGCAAGCGAACATACTCCACAATCTCGGCGCCATCATGGATCAAGTTATCCAGACCCTGGACCGTTGGGAGAGACACGGAGGTCCACCAGCGTGTTCAACAACGCAACCCGAACCTCCACTACTCCTTCTGCAACTGGTCCAAGTGGGATGCGTCTCGCCCTTGCCGGGGACCATGATGGGACGGCGGCATGGTGCCAGGGATTCCTGTTACAGCTGGACCTATATCTAGGCACTGTTTACCCAGCTCCCTCGGGAAGGGAGAGGGTGTCCACCCTCATCTCGTGCCTCACAGTTTCCGGGCGGTCTTCGACCATCCACCCGAGGGTAGAGCGGCGGGTGAGTGCCTCTTCCAGCTGAGGCAGGTACTGGGCCTTCCCTGGTTAGCTCATCATAACCCCTCTATTTCATGGCAACAGAGGGCTCTCACGGGGTCGTCACGAGACTGCTCGGGGAGGTGTGTAGGAGTTTCCGCTGGTGCTACCATGTGGGAAAGTCCAGACCAGGTCTCCACCGTGCGCATCCCTCTACAATATGCCAATTTGCCTCTCGCCTTCTGTAAGAAGCAGGTTCCTCCGCCCCCTCTGGACATCGAGGGGGCCCCGGCGTACTCCGTTCGCTCCATACTGGATTCGAGGCGTCGGGCGAGGGGCCTTCAGTACCTCGTGGACTGGGAACGGTACGGTCCGGAGGAGAGATGCTGGGTCCCGGTGGAGGACGTATTGGACCCTTCAATGTTGTGGGAGTTCCATCGTTTCCATCCGGATCGCCCTGCACCTCGCCCGCTGGGTCGTCCCCGAGGCCGGTGTCGGCGCGCTGCTGGAGCCACGCGTCAAGGGGGGGTACTGTTACGACTTCCGCCGAAGTCGGTCCCTCTCCTTGTTCGGCCGGCGTTCGGCGATCGACGTCACCGGTCTTCTAGCCATCGCCGCTCCACCTTTCATTTTCAATTTGTTTTGTCTTGTTTTCCCGCACACCTGGTTTACATCTCCTCATGATTACTATGTGTATTTAGCCCTCTGTTCCCTCCATGTCTGTGTGGGGTATTGTTTATTGTCTAGGTTGGCACGCTTCCGGCTGGTTTGCGCCGGGTTTTATTTGTACCCGTGATTTGTGGCAGCCGGTACTTTGTACTTGGTTGTTGTACTTTATGCTGCCTCACTTGTTCTTTGGGCATTTGTTTTGTGACGCGGTTGTGTTCTGTTCTTACTATTGCCTCAGTAAAGTGCTTCTTTGTTCACTCATCTCTGCTCTCCTGCGCCTGACTTCCATGCACCAGCTACACCCACCATTGACACACACCAGTATTTGGGGACCTTCTCCCATTTTTCTCTGCAGATCCTCTCAATCTCTGTCAGGTTGGATGGGGAGTGTCGCTGCACAGCTATTTCCAGGTCTCTCCAGAGATGTTCAATTGGGTTCAAGTCTGGGCTCTGGCTGGGCCACTCAAGGACATTCAGAGACTTGTCCCGAAGTCACTCCTGCGATGTCTTGGCTGTGTGCTTAGGGCTGTTGTCCTATTGGAAGGTGAACCTTCGACCCAGTCTGAGGTCCTGTGCACTCTGGAGCATCAAGGATCTCGCTGTACTTTGCTCCGTTCATCTTTCCTGACTAGTCTCTGCCGCTGAAAAACATCCCCACATCATGATGCTGCCCCCACCATGCTTCACTGTAGGGATGGTGCAAGGTTTTCCTCCATATGTGACATTCAGGCCAAAGTGTTATGTCTTGGATTCTTCAGACCAGAGAATCTTGTTTCTCAAGCTCTGAGAATCTTTCAGGTGCCTTTTGGCAAACTCCAAGCGGGCCTGAATACTTTCCAAATGCACTGTAATATCGTTTTTTATATATATTTGTTTTTATATGCAAGCAAATTTATTTCACCTGGAATGAGCTACTGTATATGAAGGACACATTGCCAGTTGGTTTTCGTCATGAAATTCAGTCCTCATCCGATGATATACTGCTGAATACTATTTCTTGGCCATGGAGGAGGGGGAGGTGCGCCGGGGCTCTCGTGCGTTTCAGAAGGCGAGGACCCCATTCCCTGGTTTCTTCCTCTTCAAAGTGCTTCTACGTCAACCAAGGTTGTTGCAATGATGTAACTATACTGTCAAAATCTTGCTCTCCGGACCTATGTCAAAACTACAATCCCTCTCCGCCCTTAAAACTAATACTCAATCGAATCTGCCTATCCCAAGAACAATCTGTTATTCCTTGTTCAAGCGGGCCTGTAATGATTGATCAACCTCATTAAAGAGGCTAGACACAGATAAGGGATGTTACTATAAACCCCAGCGATAAGGATTTACTGTTTAGCTTGCATCCTCAGAGCCTAGGGTCTATGCTCCCCGACTCATTTTCCAACTTTCTGTGTTATGCAAGAGCTTCCAGAGCAAACGATAATCTCTCTTGGCTGGCTAAATCTCAGATTAAATCCTTTTCCGATTCCTAATGGTATAGTTCAATAAGTGTCACGGCTTCTAGGAGTAGTGAGTGGAGGAGTCAGGCGCAGAGAGCAGAGTTAATGCAAACGTGGGTATTTATTCCAGGAACAGAGTAACGGTCACGCCAAACACAAGGGCGCATAAATAACCACGTCCAAAAAACAGGACGAAACCGTCCGGAAAAAGGAATCCACATAAATCCACACACATGAACAGAAAAACAAGCCCTAACAGGTTTAAATAGCCCAAAACAAAACCCAAACAAGAAACAGGTGATACTAATCATACAAAACTAACATAAAACAACATTCACTGATGACAAAGGGTCCTGAACAACAAAACTGAGTTTTATTCAAGATTCCAGACAAGCATAAAATAGTCCCTGTTTTATCACAAAAATCACACAAGCATGATAAATGTAGATACATGTATATGACATTATTTTAGCTTCCTTTAGCTCACATCACTATAGGACTACCAATACACAGTTTATGTCTATTACAACTAAATGAGAAGCGTTAATAACAAGAAAAAGGTCTTACCTTTTAAAACTACAATACGGTATTGCTGAAATGGTTCTCAGAGTAAAAAGAAAACTATAAAATTACTTTGAAAATACTTTTCAATAAAGAGATCCTAATGATTCCTTTTAAATATTATCTTTAAAACAACTCAAAGGAATACAATAATCAAGGGCAAAAAATACTGAATCACACTCATATTATAAAACAAAAATAATAAACGCTGTTTAGCCACAGAGAAGTATTTTCTCAGTGACAGCTCCCCGGTCTCATCCCCACCAACAACAAATCTTCCTTTTTTCAAAAATTCTCTGTTTGGCTGCGTTTAGACAGGCAGCCCAATTCTGGTATTTCTTTCCACTAATTGGTCTTTTGACCAATCAGATCAGCTCTGAAAAATGTCTGATGTGATAAGATCTGATGTGATTGGTAAAAAGTAAAATGAGTGGAGAAAATATCAGAATTGGGCTGCCTGTCTAAACAGCCTTATGTAATCACACAATTAATCTTCTCCTTTCCCCCTTCTGATGACCAGGTGGCGAATCGCATCTCTGCATGTCTGGCAGACTTATCAGTGTGGATGACGGATCACCACCTCAAGCTGAACCTCGGCAAGACGGAGCTGCTCTTCCTCCCGGGGAAGGACTGCCCGTTCCATGATCTCGCCATCACGGTTGACAACTCCATTGTGTCCTCCTCCCAGAGCGCTAAGAACCTTGGCGTGATCCTGGACAACACCCTGTCGTTCTCAACTAACATCAAGGCGGTGGCCCGTTCCTGTAGGTTCGTGCTCTACAACATCCGCAGAGTACGACCCTGCCTCACACAGGAAGCGGCGCAGGTCCTAATCCAGGCACTTGTCATCTCCCGTCTGGATTACTGCAATTCGCTGTTGGCTGGGCTCCCTGCCTGTGCCATTAAACCCCTACAACTCATCCAGAACGCCGCAGCCCGTCTGGTGTTCAACCTTCCCAAGTTCTCTCACGTCACCCCGCTCCTCCGCTCTCTCCACTGGCTTCCAGTTGAAGCTCGCATCCGCTACAAGACCATGGTGCTTGCCTACGGAGCTGTGAGGGGAACGGCACCTCAGTACCTTCAGGCTCTGATCAGGCCCTACACCCAAACAAGGGCACTGCGTTCATCCACCTCTGGCCTGCTCGCCTCCCTACCACTGAGGAAGTACAGTTCCCGCTCAGCCCAGTCAAAACTGTTCGCTGCTCTGGCACCCCAATGGTGGAACAAACTCCCTCACGATGCCAGGACAGCGGAGTCAATCACCACCTTCCGGAGACACCTGAAACCCCACCTCTTTAAGGAATACCTAGGATAGGATAAAGCAATCCTTCTGACCCCCCCCCCCCCCCCCTTAAAAGATTTAGATGCACTATTGTAAAGTGGCTGTTCCACTGGATGTCATAAGGTGAATGCACCAATTTGTAAGTCGCTCTGGATAAGAGCGTCTGCTAAATGACTTAAATGTAAATGTTAAATGTTAAATGTCATTCAAACCTATATTTAGCTACATGTCACTTCAGGTCATTCATGTATTTTAATCGTTTAATCACTTGTTCATAAACAATATAATATATTTATATAGATTTTACTTTTATCCAAAGCGACTTACACGCATGCATTCATTTGGTAGACCTTTCCTGCAGTCAAATAACCGTATCGCCCTCTAGCGGCCTCATGAGTGGAATGTTATTCATATTTTTCTGAATTTCATAATTATTTTTTAAATATTTATTTTTATGACGAATGTCCGGTGTTTCTATCTCAAACAGTTTTGATAAATGTCACTCTTCTGTGATGTATATAAAGTGCAAACTCAAAATGTAATACATTTCAACTCTATATCTGACATGGTACAGGTTTCTTCTTGTTTAAGTCCATAACCATGTGTGTGAGGTGTATACTTTTGAAAGTAGATTTATTTAAGACTACCAAGAAACACTCTGTGTGACCCTGATTTAACCCACTGCAGTAAAAGGTTAACCCTTCAGTATTGTGTCAGTGTATTTATTCTGTGTGTCTCTATTGGGATATGTGTGTGTCTGAATGTGTGTGTGTCTGAATGTGTGTGTCGGGGTGTGAGTGTCTGAATGTGTGTGTGTACACTTGGGCTTGTACGGTTTCCCTGAGATGCCATTTGCTTGTCCACATATAACCATTGTGTGTAATTGTAAGAGTTTGTAAATGTGAATGTGTAATTATATGTGTGTGTACAGTGGCAAGAAAAAGTATGTGAACCCTTTGGAATTACCTGGATTTCTGCATAAATTGGTCATAAAATTTGATCTGATCTAAGTCACAACAATAGTCAAACACAGTCTGCTTAAACTAATAACACACAAACAATTATACTTTTTCATGTCTTCATTGAACACACTGTGTAAACATTCACAGTGCAGGGTGGGAAAAGTATGTGAACCCTTGGTTTCAATAACTAGTTTTCTGCAGTTGCGATCAGACCTGCACAACGGTCAGGAGGAGTTTTGGACCATTCCTCTTTACAAAACTGTTTCAGTTCAGCAATATTCTTGGGATGTCTGGTGTGAACTGTTCTCTTGAGGTCATGCCACAGCTTCTCCATCGGGTTGAGGTCAGGACTCTGACTGGGCTACTCCAGAAGGCGTATTTTCTTCTGTTGAAGCCATTCTATTGTTGATTTACTTCTGTGTTTTGGGTCATTGTCCTGTTGCGTCACCCAACTACTGTTGAGCTTCAATTGGCAGAAAGATAGCCTTACATTCTCCAGCAAAATATCTTGATAAACTTAGGAATTCATTTTTCCGTCAATGATAGCAAGCTGTCCAGGCCCTGAGGCAGCAAAGCAGCCCCAAACCATGTTGCTCCCTCCACCATACTTTACAGTTGGGATGAGGTTTTGATGTTCGTGTGCTGTGTCTTTCTTCTCCACGCATAGTGTTGTGTGTTCCTTCCAAACAACTCAACTTTTGTTTCATCTGTCCACAGAATATTTTGCCAGTAGCGCTGCGGAACATCCGTGTGCTATTTTGCGAACTTCAGACATGCAGCAATGTTTTTTTTTGGACAGCAGTGGCTTCTTCTGTGGTGTCCTCCCATTAACACTAATTTTGTTTAGTGTTTTACATATCGTAGACTCGTCAACAGCAAGTCTTTAGCTGACACTAGGATTCGTCTTAACCTCATCGTGCATTCTGCGCTGTGCTCTTGCAGTCATCTTTGCAGGACGGCCACTTCTAGGGAGAGTAGTACAGTGCTGAACTTTATCCATTTATAGACAATTTGTTTTACCGTAGACTAATGGACATCAAGGCTTTTATAGATACTTTTGCAACCCTTTCCAGCTTTATGCAAGTCTAACAATTCTTAATCTTGGGTCTTCTGAGATCTCTTTTGATCGAGGCATGGTTCACATCTGGCAATGCTTATTTTGAATAGCAAACTCAAATTTTGCGCGTGTTTTTTGTAGGGCAGGCCAGCTCGAAGCAACATCTCCAATCTCGTTTCATTGATTGGACTCCAGGTTAGTTGACTCCTGACTCCAATTAGCTTTTGGAGAAGTCATTAGCCAAAGGGTTCACATACTTTTTCCAACCTACACTGTGAATGTTTAAATTATGTGTTCAATATCGACAAGAAAAATGATTTGTGTGTTATTAGTTTAATTCGGGATTGGTGTCCCTTCCACGGGACAGTTGAGCTAACGTAGGCTAATGCAACAAGAACATTTCCCAGGACATAGACATATCTGATATTGGCAGAAAGCTTAAATTATTGTTAATCTAACTGCACTGTCCAATTTACAGTAGCTATTACAGTGAAATAATACCATGTTATTGTTTGAAGAGAGTGCACAATTTTGAACATAAAGTTATTAATAAACAAATTAGGCACAAATTAGGGCAGTCATGATACATCATTTTGAACAGAAATGCAATTGTTCATTGGATCAGTCTAAAACGTTGCACATACACTGCTGCCATCTACTTGCCAAAATCTAAATTGCACCCGCGCTGGAATAATACATTATGGCCTTTCTCTTGCATTTCAAAGATGGTACAAAAAAATACAAAAGAACGGTTGGGTTTTTATTTGTATTGTCTTTTACCAGATCTATTGTGTTATATTCTCCTACATTCCTTTCACATTTCCAAAAACTTCAAAGTGTTTCCTTTCAAATGGTACCAAGAATATGCATATACTTGCTTCAGGGCCTGAGCTACAGGCAGTTAGATTTGGGTATGTCAATTTAGGTGAAAATTGAAAAAAAGGGGCGGATCCTTAAGAGGCTTAAGCACACTGTGTTTGTCTATTGTTGTGACTTAGATGAAGATCAGATTACATTTTATGACCAATTTATGCAGAAATCCAGGTAATTCCAAAGGGTTCACATACTTTTTCTTGCCACTGTATATGTACTGCGTGATTGAGTGTGGATATTTTACAACACTTTATCCAGACACCTGACCCTCTCCGGAGGTGGGCAGGAAGATCTGATCACAATTTGACTTTTGATTATCTACACCTGTCTAAACTTGTGGGCACAATCAGAAAGTTGACAAGATCAGGCCAAAGGACATGTGAGAACCAGGTATAAACAGGGCTATTGAGAATAACGGCTAGATTCAGTCTGGACAGCGGAAGATCTGGGTTATAGCGCAACTGAAATGGAAAGGTCATTTCTGATTAAGCCGACACATGCAACATTTACTGTGAATGAAGTCTCCACGAACGAGGGAACCTTTAAAATTTGCTTAGCCGACAAATGGTGATCTTATAAAATTGAATCCCGGCCTAAGATGTAAAAATGCCTGATTATTGTTTGTTGGGCCCGACCACAGAATATAAACTCTCAGGCATGGAGGTCATGGAGGGCATGGTGGACATGGGGGGCATGGTGGACATGGAGGACATGGGGGGCATGGTGGACATGGGGGGCATGGTGGACATGGGGAGGTCCACAGGTGGAGGCTGGTGTGGATGTCCCACCATACTGTAGATGGAGGGTGATGCTGGACCTGGAGACACCTGCTCTTTACCACATGCTTGGCTGTTATCTGGAGTCTGGAGAATAAAACATTAACAACATTAGTATTTGTTTATTAATGATGACCCAGGTATAGCACAATGTATTTAATGACCTCAAATCAATACATTTAATATTTCTCAGTGGCTGTTAAATGCTCTACAATATAAGCAAG
This sequence comes from Salvelinus fontinalis, assembly GCF_029448725.1. Taxonomy (NCBI): domain Eukaryota; kingdom Metazoa; phylum Chordata; class Actinopteri; order Salmoniformes; family Salmonidae; genus Salvelinus; species Salvelinus fontinalis. The sequence continues at coordinate 4,241,476 of NC_074681.1, read as the reverse complement.
ATAAGAAATGAACATGAATTTATCGGTAATTTAGAATTCAAACATTTTCCATTAACTGCCGTTTTTTAAATATCATCAACTATGACATAAACAATATCTAAGGTATCTTACCCCAACTATAGTATAATCTGTGTTTGGAACTTCTCTTTTGCCACCTATAAACAAACCACAAAAATCCAATAAAGATTCGCTATGAGCGTGCATAGATATATACAGTATCCACACTCATACACACAAACACTACCATTCAAAAGTTTGGGCACACCTACTCATTTTCTTTATTTTTACATTGTAGAATAATAGTGAAGATGTCAAAACTATGAATTAAGACATGGAATCATGTACTGACCAAAAAAGTGTTAAACAAATCAAAATGTATTTATATTTGAGATTCCTCAAAGTAGCCACCCTTTACCTTGATGACAGCTGTTACGGATACAGGTATCCTGAGTGTGAATCCTGTGTGCGTATTTTCTTTTCTCTCCTTCTCCCCTCACAGGTGGCAATCATCATTCCCCAATCAGTCACCAATCAGTCATTAATCAGAAGACAACCTGCTCCTTTCTCTTACCCTATCACATTCCCTTTCCCTTGGTTTAAAAACCCTGTCAGTCGTTTTCTCTTGAGATCCATCTCTCTGTCATGCAATCTCTCTGTAGATTGCTTGTGTTTGCAACTACATGTCACTTTGTCTGTTACCCGGTGAGTATTGTTTTTGTTATGGTGTTTGAGTGTTTGTTTGATGGTGGGAAAAGGGGGTACCAAGACAAGTCACCCATGGGCATACACTACCCGTAGGTAAACTTTGTCTAGGAACACTAGTTAGAACTGGGCGGACCACCCACTGTATTTTTGGTTAGTTAGCTAGCTGTTCTTAAAGCAGGTAGTCTAGCTTAGGGGTGTTTTTGGAGACTTATTATTTCTTTCCTTGGGTCCAGCTCAGCCCCTTTTCCTGCACCCCATTTTCCTGCAGAATATAAGTTCATTACAATTAACTGCACCTCAGACTGCAGCCCAAATAAATGATTGACAGAGCTCAAGTAACAGACACATCTCAACATCAACTGTTCAGCTGAGACTGCTTGAATCAGGCCTTCGTGGTTGAATTGCTGCAAAGAAACCACTACTCAAGGACACCAATAGGAAGAAGAGACTTGCTTGGGCCAAGAAACATGAGTAATGGACATTAGACCGGTGGAAATCTGTCCTTTGGTCTGATGAGTCTAAATTTTAGATATTTGGTTCCAACCGTTGTGTCTTTGTGAGATGCAGAATAGGTGAACAGATCTCCGTATGTGTAGTTCCCACCATGAAGCATGGAGGAGGAGGTGTGATGGTGTGGGGGTGCTTTGCTGGAGACACTGTCTGGGATTTATTTAGAAGTCAAGGCACACTTAACCAGCATGGCTACCACAGCATTCTGCAGCGATACGCCATCCCATCTGGTTTGTGCTTAGTGGGACTATCATTTGTTTTTCAACAGGACAATGACCCAACACACCTCCAGGCTGTGTAAGGGCTATTTGACCTAGGAGAGTGATGGAGTGCTGCATCAGATGACCTGGTTTCCATAATCACCCAACCTCAACCCAATTGAGATGGTTTGGGATGAGTTGGACCGCAGAGTGAAGGAAAAGCCTCTTCAAGACTGTTGGAAAAGCATTGCTCATGAAGCTGGTTGAGAGAATGCCAAGAGTGTGCAAAGCTGTCATCAAGGCGAAGTGTGGCTACTTTGAAGAATCTAATATAAAATATACACTGCTCAAAAAAATAAAGGGAACACTTAAACAACACAATGTAACTCCAAGTCAATCACACTTCTGTGAAATCAAACTGTCCACTTAGGAAGCAACACTGATTGACAATAAATTTCACATGCTGTTGTGCAAATTGAATAGACAAAAGGTGGAAATTATAGGCAATTAGCAAAACACCCCCAATAAAGGAGTGGTTCTGCAGGTGGTGACCACAGACCACTTCTCAGTTCCTATGCTTCCTGGCTGATGTTTTGGTCACTTTTGAATGCTGGCGGTGCTCTCACTCTAGTGGTAGCATGAGACGGAGTCTACAACCCACACAAGTGGCTCAGGTAGTGCAAGTCATCCAGGATGGCACATCAATGCGAGCTGTGGCAAGAAGGTTTGCTGTGTCTGTCAGCGTAGTGTCCAGAGCATGGAGGCGCTACCAGGAGACAGGCCAGTACATCAGGAGACGTGGAGGAGGCCGTAGGAGGGCAACAACCCAGCAGCAGGACCGCTACCTCCGCCTTTGTGCAAGGAGGAGCAGGTGGAGCACTGCCAGAGCCCTGCAAAATGACCTCCAGCAGGCCACAAATGTGCATGTGTCTGCTCAAACGGTCAGAAACAGACTCCATGAGGGTGGTATGAGGGCCCGACGTCCACAGGTGGGGTTGTGCTTACAGCCCAACACCGTGCGGGACGTTTGGCATTTGCCAGAGAACACCAAGATTGGCAAATTCGCCACTGGCGCCCTGTGCTCTTCACAGATGAAAGCAGGTTCACACTGAGCGCATGAGCACATGTGACAGAGTCTGGAGAACGTTCTGCTGCCCGCAACATTCTCCAGCATGACCGGTTTGGCGGTGGGTTAGTCATGGTGTGGGGTGGCATTTCTTTGGGGGGCCGCACAGCCCTCCATGTGCTTGCCAGAGGTAGCCTGACTGCCATTAGGTACCGAGATGAGATCCTCAGACCCCTTGTGAGACCATATGCTGGTGCGGTTGGCCCTGGGTTCCTCCTAATGCAAGACAATGCTAGACCTCATGTGGCTGGAGTGTGTCAGCAGTTCCTGCAAGAGGAAGGCATTGATGCTATGGACTGGCCCGCCCGTTCCCCAGACCTGAATACAATTGAGCACATCTGGGACATCATGTCTCGCTCCATCCACCAACGCCACGTTGCACCACAGACTGTCCAGGAGTTGGCGGATGCTTTAGTCCAGGTCTGGGAGGAGATCCCTCAGGAGACCATCCGCCACCTCATCAGGAGCATGCACAGGCGTTGTAGGGAGGTCATACAGGCACGTGGAGGCCACACACACTACTGAGCCTCATTTTGACTTGTTTTAAGGACATTACATCAAAGTTGGATCAGCCTGTAGTGTGGTTTTCCACTTTAATTTTGAGTGTGACTCCAAATCCAGACCTCCATGGGTTGATAAATTTGATTTCCATTGATCATTTTTGTGTGATTTTGTTGTCAGCACATTCAACTATGTAAAGAAAAAAGTATTTAATAAGAATATTTCATTCATTCAGATCTAAGATGTGTTATTTTAGTGTTCCTTTTATTTTTTTGAGCAGTGTATTTAGATTTGTTTAACAATTTTGTTGGTTACTGCATGATTCTGTGTTATTTCATAGTTTTGATGTCTTCACTATTTTACAATGTAGAAAATAGTCAAAAAAAGATAAACCCCTTGAATGAGTAGGTGTCCAAACTTTTGACTGGTAATGTGTGTATATATATATATAATGTGAAATCTTTACAGCCTGTTAACTACTGTGTTCACCGTAGCTTAATTCATATGAGGTTTCTGTAATAAGAGTGGTCCTGCAGCATGAACTGTGACTACCTTTATTTGGCTTTCGCCAAGCAATCCAGGCAACGACGACGATGATGATGATGATGATGCCGACAGGACCTCCTTTCCAGACTGTGGCAGCGTAGTTGTACGCTTCGTCCCTCTCTAGTTCTGTAAATACAGTGACTTCAAAATAGCATATAAAATCTTGTGTGCATCCACAAGTGTGTGTGTGCATGCATGGGTGCGTGTCTTACTAGATTTGGATGCACAAATAGTTTCGATCTCCTTCGTGTCAGGGGCCCAGCTGACTTGGTTGCTGTGGTTACAGATGATGGAACCCCCTGCCACATAGACAGAGAGCAGGGGGACAGTGGAGGTCTCAGCCCCTCTACTCTCTCCTCCCACCTGAGAGCAGGTGCTGCTGTTACAGCAGGAGGTGACAGAGGTGTTCTGACCTCTGCAGGTCACAGTCACATTACAGGTGGCATTGATGGTGGAGTTAGAGTCCACTGTCAGGAGTGGTGTCACAACTCTCTCTGAATACAAGTAGATACATAGAAATGGTAAACACACACACACACACACACACACACCTGTGCATTTACACAGAAAGGGCTGATCATTTTTACTGTGGTTGCCATGTTCTGTACCTTAAGCTGCAGTAAATTAGATTACATTTAACCTGATATAATTCACATTTCAATATCGATTGCTACAACACTGTAACCATATCAATACAAATACAGGGAAGGCAGGATGGAGGACAACCTACCTTGAACTGATATCTGGTACTTGGCAACATCTTTGTTTTCGTCACCACTCACTCCTGCCTCATAAAGTCCACTGTCTCCTTCCTGTAGGTTCTTCAGTATTAGAGAGAAGTTTCCCTTATAAAACTCAACCCTGCCTTGGTATTTAGTGTATATTTTCCCTGTTGATGATTCATTTGAGTATTTTACTAAAGTGTGAGATTTGTTAAACGTCCAC